>NC_080419.1:46254880-46464880 GCF_029873635.1 Malania oleifera
TTATAATTACTATTTTTTTTAAAATTAAAAGTTTAATTTAACAGTTATAGTATATAATTAATAAATTTTATTGTTGTAGTTAATGGCAAAAGTTTTTATGCAAAAATTTTTAAATTTATATTTATTTTAAAAATATTTTTAAATTATAGTATTAAATATTATTTTACGAAATTATAAAAGTTCACATTAATAATAATCTTATTTACTTACTGAGCATCGTCTCACCTCAATCATTATTTTACATTTCAGATCATTTTGAAGAGCGTACCAGAAATCTGAAGTAGCAAGTCATGGGTGGGAGTAGAAAGAGTATAGTAGAATAAAAATTTAGCATAACACAATTTAGAATATATTTGTGTATTTTAGAATTTTAGATTTTTGCATTTTAATAATTGAGACATATATTTGTAATAAAACTAATTAATGCTCTAGTAATAAAAATAATTTAGATTTATTTGCATCCGTTGAAAAATTTATACGTAGAAACCCACTCGGGTTCGGGTCCTTACACTCTACATGTGGGCTCAGCCATATTTCAAATTTTAAAATAAATTTAGGCCTAGCATTAATGAACCCAAGTCCCAATTGGACTTGGGACCCGAGTTTGGGGATCCACTAATCAAGTGTGTCAAGTCAACGAATCAGATCCAAATGGTGGATCAAATTCGAGTGGGCCAGACCCAAATTAAGGCATTTGGGTTTAAACTTGGGTTGTGACTTAACGATTTAGATCCACAAATTGGATCCAAATTTCCTCCAAATCACTGATTAACACATGATAATAGAATATAAAATAAAAACTGACCTTCAACCTTCAAACTCCTTCAATCCTTCGATCCTTTTGATTTTGTTGGCAATTTTGTTCTTAATTCCGGCTTTAAAAACCTTTTAAAATCCCTAGACCCAACTTTTTGCCAGAATGAATTTCCCTGTGTGCGAATTTCTCTATCTGAATGTTTACTGTGACTTTCACCTCAGTCAGAATTTCTCTAACTTCTATACCCAAATTGGCAAATGGCCCTTCACAATCTAAATGTTAATGTGCAAAATCTCACTCGATGTGAAAATTTCACTATATGGTGGACACCCCATTTTTACCCAGGCCCAATATATGTATTACTATTATTATTATTATTGTTATTTTATTATTATTATTATTATTATTATTATTATTATTATTATTATTTTATTTATTCTTATTATTATTATTATTATTATTATTAATTTTCACTAATCTTATTATTATTATTATTATTATTATTATTATTATTATTATTATTATTATTATTATTTTCTTTATTATTATTATTATTTTTCATTAGTATTATTAATATTACTTTTATTTTTATTTTTTACGTCTATTTTATTATTATTATTATTTATTATTTTCATTATTATTTTTATTATTTTTATTATCATTATTATTAGTATTTTTATTACTATTATTACTATTATCTTATTTATTATTATTTTTATTTTTATTTTTATTATTTTTCATGAGTATTATTATTATTACTTTTATTTTTATTTCTATTTATATTGTTTATTATTATTATTTTCATTATTATTGACATTATTTTTAATTATTATTATTATTAGTATTTTTACCTTTATTATTACTATTATTATTATTATTTTATTTATTTATCTTTGTTATTACTATTATTATTATTATTATTTTATTATCATTATTATTTTTACCTTATTATTATTATTATTATTATTATTATTATTATTATTATTATTTCCTTATAACCATAATAGTAGTATATATTATTTCCAAAAAAAGAAAAATACCAAAAACCGAAAAAGAAAATATTTTTAGGATTTTTTTTCAAAAATTATTTTTATAAGAGGGGGGAGCACATGATAGAGGCAGAGCGCCGCACAGCAAAAAGAAAAACCAAAGTAAAAAAAAAAAAAAAAAACTCCTTTTCTTCTCCTTCTTCTTCTTCGTCTTCTTCCCCGAACCCTTTGCCTCCAGGCAGCAGCCACCCCCTCTGCTACCCTCTGCAACTCCTCCAGCGGGTGATCTCCAACCTGCAGCCCTGTCGTCGCCACGACCCCAGAACTCCACGGCGAACCACAGCAGCAGCCACCGCACACGAACCCCAGCCCCCCTGCCGAGACCATCCTCGGTTCGCTGCTGCTGCTTCTCCAACACAGGTAGCCACCCGAACAGAGCACCACAGCTCCGGCAACGACCCAGCCATCTTCACGGCCACCTGCAACGCCTCCAGCCACCGCACTATCCCTGCTCCGTCTTAACCTGATTTCGGCAACCCCAGGAAAGGCCTTGACACGTCTCTGTTCTCTGCTCAGCAACCGTCGTCGTCGCCGTCGCCAGCGGCCTTCTGCAACTCCAGCCGACCATCAAGTCCGAGCCACCACTGCTCCGCTGCCTTGCCGTGAGCGCTCCAACAACAGCCAACTACAGCAGCCCCAGCGACCTCCCTCTGTGAGTTTCCTGTACCCACACACACATACAGCCGCGCACAGCACTACTGTCCCTTTTCCCTGCACACACACACACACTCACATGCACAGAACACACACAAATATATGTTTATTTTAGTGTCAGTGTTAATATATACATACATATACATATATATTTTATATTGACTCTATAGTATTGTTATTTATGAATTATTGTTAATAATATTATTATTTATATATTATTAGTATTAGTATTATTATCATGTGAATATCGTTATGAATAATGTTGTTATGTTATTTGTATATTACCATCAATAGTATTATTATATGATTTGTATATTATTTTTAATATGGTGATTATATGGCTTGTATTGTTACTATGTTGATTGTATTAGTGTTATTACCATATTGTTTGTGTATTAGTATTAGTAATATTATTATAGAGTTGGTTTAGTAATATTAGCATTATTATTATATTAATTATATTAGTATTAGTATTATGTAGCTTGTATATTATTACTAATAACATGATTGCATTATTCTTATACTACTGTTTGTATATCACTATTAGTAAAATTATGGTATTGTTTGGGTATTATTATTGGTATTATTATTATATTGATTAACATATTGGTTTATTAGTATTAATATTCTATTGTTTGTATATGGTTGGTATTATTATTACGTGGATTGTATTAGCATTATATTATTTGTACGCTATTACCAGTATTATTATCATATTATGGAAATATTTATGTTATATTATTATAATTTGTATATTATCATTGCAATATTAGTATATTATTATTAAATGGGAAATTTTCATATTGTATGTTTACTATCTAAGGTTTTCATTATGGTTATATTTTAAGTGTTAATGTTATTATCATTTAATTTTCGTGTTGTAAGGATTTTCATCGTTGTATGTATTTGGTGTTTTTGTTATTATTGCATTCATTCAATGTTTAATATTTGTACATTTAGAGTTGTGTATTAATTTTGGCAACCATGTTGTATTGGTATATATTATTTTCAGTAATACCATGTTTCCATAATTTCATTATTTCTTTACTTGTGCATAGGTTTCCATGTTTTAATTTGAAATTTGGTTTATCTCTTTTATTAATTATTTCCATATGGGTGTAAAGGTATTTATAGGATATTAGGGGTGTGTACCATTAGGAAGATTATTATTATTACCTTTTATTTATAGTGTATTATTATTATTATCATGTGTGAAATTATTACGTTACCATTATGATATTCAGAATATGTATTTATTGTTAATATGTGCATATTAATATTATTTATTATTGTCATTATGGGATTACTACTATTAATATTAATATTATTATTATTATTATTATTATTAGTACCATTATTATTATTTTTACTATTGTTATTTATTATTATTATTATTGTTGTTATTATGTACATTATTATAATGATTATTATTATTTTATTTTGTTATGTTTTTTATTAAATATTTTTGATTTTTATTATCCCTATGATTTTATTGCGAGGGTTGAGCCTTCGGGCATCACGTACCCTAAGCTCTGAGGGAATATCTATATATATATATATATATATATATATATATATATATATATTATCTTTATTTATTTATTTATTTATTTTTTACATGTACTTATAAATTCATAAAAAAAGGAGTAATTTAAAGAATTATTAGATTAACTTAGGGATAATTTTAAATTAATTAGGTACCGTTCGTAAGAACGGGCGCGTAGGGGGTGCTCATACCTTCCCCTCGCGTAACCGAACTCCCGAGCCTAACTCTGGTAATGTAGACCGATTCTACCCCTAACGGGGTAGTAATCATGTGTTCTAACCGCACTAAAGGTTAGTGGCGACTCCTACACCATATTTTTCTATGAAAATATTAAAATTGATTTCTAATTTCCCCGCCCGGGGCACACGCGCTCCCGGGACGTCGCGACATATGGGAATTTCTCTATACGTATTATTGTGTGTAACTCTCACTATCTGAATATCTCTCTCTGAGCTTCACTATTAGAATGCCTCTTGTCTGTTACAGTGTGTGAATTTCTCTGTGTAACTCATTGTATGTGAATTTATGTCTGTCTTACTCATTGTTATTGTAACAACCCGAGTAATAATGGAATTTAAATAATAAAGAGGGAGGGAAATGGAATCAGTAACAAAAGGAGACAGCCGACTTCGTTGATGAACGCTTCGTGTTCGTTGAAGACATGCATTTTGGAGGTGAAAATTCCAAGAAATTTCCCCAGGCCTCATCAACGAACACAGGGGTTTCGTCGACGAAGGTTCTTCCGGACCTCGTCGACGAGGACCCGTCTCGTCAATGAGAAGATACTAAAAGAGGAATTTTTGGAATTCCAAAATTCGTCGATGAACATTCTATAGGACTCGTTGACAAGGTGACGTGGATCGTCGACGAATATCGCAGTATAAATAGCCTTAAATTGATTTAAATCGCAGAAATTTGCCGCAGTCTCTCTCTCTCTCTCTCTCTCTCTCTCTCCCTCTCTACCCCTACGACTCCTCCCTCTTCTTCCTTCAATTTTGGCCTCGTCAATCGCCAAATCAATGATCTGAGGCCACCACGACGCTCCTAACGGAGTTCTCTGCAAGTCTACCAGAGCGGATCGTCGGTGGGACAAAGTTGGAATTCATCCCAAATCCAAGGTAAGATCTTTTATTCTGAATTTGACTTTTCGGCAATTGTAGGAAATGTAATAGACGTAGAAATAGTAATGTTTTGTTTTGGGATTTATGGTTTTTAGGGTGTTGAGTGGAGAACCCTACGGGTGTAGGACCTGTTACAGTATGGGGATTTTAGCATAAATCAGGTAAGGGAAATATGCTATGCTAGGAAATTTTACTATGTTTCAGTGTAAACTATACGTTTTTATCAGATGATTATTCATAATAGAAAACAGTTTATCATTTATGTATAATATGTTTAAAATTTCTGCGTAGCTTGAGAATATGGGTATAGTAAAGAAACATGTTTTACAGTATTTTCAGGATAAGTTTTACAAAATATACAGTCAGTGGTTATGTTTTATAAAAATTACAGAATGTCATAATTATACAATTTCCAGTACCATGATTATACAGTTTTCAGTACCATGATTATACAGTTTCCGGTACCATGACTTATAAATTACAGTTCAGTTTAGAAACACAGTTGACATAGTTACAGTTTATTTTATTGTCATGGTAAATATAGTCATTTCACAATCATGGTAAATCAGATAATCGTATATAGAGATGTATTATATAGTATTAGACCCTGTTGGACCATACAGTTACAGAGCACGGTACTATAGCTACATACAATTTATAGAGTGTAACCGCCTATTCAGATAATACGTGGTAGTAGGTCGATCGTATAATGCCCTGACGTGGACAGGCTCCCCATCAGATATGGATTGAGGAGGGCAGATCAGACCTAGGGAGTATAGTGGTTTACCCTAGTCGGCCAGTCAAGGTATATCCCGCCTACAGGCCGCACAACCCTGTCATGAGGGGTTAAATCATGACACATAGTTATCCACAAGGAAATTTTTAGTTATTATTATGTATATACAGATTTACAGAGACAGAGAATATACTTATGTACATTAGATGTATTTTAAATAGTAACATAAAATACTGATATGTTAAGCAACATGCAAATGGTGGTGGTTACTATTACTTGTACGGTATTTATAGATCCAGTTATATATAATTTTATGGAAACAAATTTTCATAATATTGTAACTCATCTACTACGCACTAGCAATAGCATATTTCGTCTTACTAAGCGTTGGCTCATCCCAATTACTTTAACATTTTTCATGTGATCCAGGTAGACGAGCAGATCAGGCTTGCAGATAGAGGGGCCTCGGTATTGCCTTGACAGTAGTGTGAATATTTTTGTATAGCCCTAGCCAGATGAGGGTATTTTGGAAAACAGACATATATGTATATTTTGGGAAACATTTAGCACTCTGGTATTGTATATAACTACGTATGATTATGTTTATTTGATTTCTACTTCATGCTGCTTAGGTTAATGATTGGGTTTAATCCAGTTGGTATCAGAGCATTTCAAATGTTATAGTATATATATGAAAAAAAATCCATTTAAATAGCAAGTCATTACAATTTGGTATCAGAGCCTGGGTTGCTAGGTTCTGTAGACTCTAGAGTGCAGCAGAAGCAATACCAGAGTATAGGAAAAGGATTTGAGGTTTGTTCGGTTGTCTAAATATAGGATTTCCGAGGTGGTTTCTGTGTTTTTCCTGGGGTGACAATTTTAAGAAAACCATAGTAAACTATTGTCGGGTTGTGTGTCTAGGTGACAGAACTGGATATTGAGTTAAGGTCAGGGACGGCAGTTAATTTTGAATTGGTATAGGATAGCTCAGTGTAAGAGATGAGGTACTTAAATGTGTTTCTTATTTCAGGATGGACCCAGAAAGCAGTGGCACGAATGTTAGGGAGGATAGGCCAGGACCTTCCAACATAGGTGGAGGAGATACAGATGTTGTGCTGCACAGTGTCACTCAGCAGGTAATGGTTAAGATGGCCAAGAGCTCTGGGGAGTGTGGCTGTTCGATCAAACAGTTTACGTGGATGAAGCCCCTATCCTTTGTTGGAGGTGATGACCCGATTGTAGCTGAAAATTGGGTCCTAGATATCGAAGAGACATTGGTTATGCTTCCATGTATAGATGAGCAGAAGGTAGTATTTGCCGCATTTAAGTTGACAGGGGAGGCGTAGCGTTGGTGGAGATCAGCGCGATTGATAGAGGAGCAAAGATCGGTTCCAGTGCTAGTGACGTGAGATTGATTCAAGGAGATGTTCTTTGAGCGATATTTCCTTGCTATTATTTGGAGCGCGAAGGCAGCGGAGTTTATGTATCTGGTACAAGGGCAGATGACTATATCCCAGTACACGGCTCGGTTTATCGAGTTGTCGCGTTTTGCTCCGTATCTAGCCCCTGATAAAGAGAAAAAGGCAAGAAAGTTTGAGGAAGGACTGAGGCAAAATTTGTTTGAGCAAGTGATAGGTTTCAGGGATCAGACATTTACAGCGGGTTGTA
This sequence comes from Malania oleifera, assembly GCF_029873635.1. NCBI lineage: Eukaryota > Viridiplantae > Streptophyta > Magnoliopsida > Santalales > Ximeniaceae > Malania > Malania oleifera. The sequence goes on from NC_080419.1 coordinate 46,262,412, forward strand.
GATAGAGTTACGATCATTGAGAATGGTATACAGAGGGGTATAGCAGCTTAGAGTCAGAAAAAAAACCTGCACCTCAGGGTTTTGAGGCTAGCTCCAGTAGGGGTCCATAGAGAGGAGGTCGTGATAAGGGAGATCAGATGCAGTTGATAGGACCTCGTGGGAATCAGGGTACGCCGACTTACCCGGTATGTCAGACGTGCGGGAGATATCATTTAGTGGAGTGTCGGGTAGGCAAAGGGGTATGTTATCGCTGCGGAAGACCCAGTCACATGGTACGGGAATGGCCAGGTCAACCAAATCAGGTCCTAGCTCCGAGGCCCTATAGATAAGGACATCAGGCACCTCGTGGAGGTTAGCAGATGAATGTAGCCCCAGCGAGGGTTTACACGCTAACACCGGGTGATGCAGAGGCTGCTACGAATGTGGTGACAGGTACATTTACTATTTTATCGCATTCCGTTATTGTCTTATTTGATTCAGGTGCCACTCATTCTTTTGTCTCTACATCCTATGTTAAATTATCTGAGAGTGAGACCCAGTCATTAAATGTAGCACTGTCAGTAGCTATACCATCAGGATCAGTGATCAGATGTCGGAAGGTACTTAGGGGCTATCCGATAGAAATTCAGGGGAAAGTGTTACCAACTAATCTGATTGCATTTAAGATGTTTGAGGTTTGATATAATACTGGGTATGGATTGGTTGGCTGTTAATCATGCCAGCATTGATTGTCGTTAGAAAGAAGTAATTTTCAGACCCTTGGGTACGCAGGAATTCAAATTCATTGGTTCACGGATACGTGCTCCAACAAAGCTGGTGTCAGCCATGCAGGCAAGCAGATTACTCCTAGACGAAGGTCAGGGGTTTATAGCATTTGTGAAAGAAGTACCCAAAAATGAATTGAAAATTGACAGCACCCTAGTGGTACGAGAATTTCCAGATGTTTTCCAGAGGAGTTACCTGGGTTACCTCGTGTGTGCGAGGTGGATTTTCCTATAGATTTAACTTCAGGGACCACGCCGATCTTTAAGGTTCCCTACCGTATGGCTCCAGCTGAATTGGGAGAATTAAAGGAACAATTGCAAGACTTGCTGAACAAGGGGTTTATACGACCCAGTGTATCGTCGTGGGGAGCTCTAGTGTTGTTCGTAAAGAAGAAAGACAAGTCTATGAGAATGTGTATCGATTACAGAGAAATCAACAAGGTTACTATTAAGAATAAATATGCTCTACCCCATATAGTCGATTTGTTTGATCAAATCCAGGGTACACGGATGTATTCCAAGATCGACCTCAGATTAGGGTATCATCAAGTAAGAGTGAAAGCAGAGGATGTTGCGAAGACAGCCTTCAGGATCAGGTACGCGCACTACAAATTCCTCGCTATGCCGTTTGGTCTAACGAATGCCCTAACTGTGTTCATGGACTTGATGAATAGAGTTTTCCACCAGTATTTAGATCAGTTTGTAGTAGTTTTTATTAACGATATATCGGTGTACTCAAGGAGTTTTGAGGATCATGAGGTGCATTTAAGGTAGGTTTTGCAAAAACTTAGGGAGGAGAAACTCTATGCCAAGTTTAGCAAGTGTGAGTTCTGGTTTGAGAAGGTTGCATTTTTAGGCCATGTAATCTCAGGAGACGGTATAGCAGTGGATCCCAGCAAGATTGAGGGGGTGGTAAATTGAGCCAAACCGAGGAATGTGCAGGAAGTTAGGAGTTTCTTGAGACTGGTAGGTTATTACCGATGATTCGTTGAAGGGTTTTCAGCTTTATCAGGACCTCTCACATGTTTGACCAGGAAGAATTCCATATTTGTGTGGGATGAAGAGTGTGAGTAGAGCTTCCAGGAATTAAACCAGCGGCTTGTCACTGCACCAGTTCTGATGATTCCATCAAGAGGTGATGGGTATGTGATTTACAGTGATGCGTCTTTGAAAAGGCTTAATTGTGTACTGATGCAACATGGTAGGGTGATAGCATATGTGTCCAGGAAGTTGAAAGAATATGAAAAGAACTACCCTATTCATGATCTAGAATTAGCTACGGTTGTACATGCACTAAAGATCTGGAGACATTACTTATATGATGAGAGGTGTGAGATATTCTCTTATCATAAGAGCCTAAAGTATTTCTTCACACAAAAAGAGTTGAACATGCGGCAAAAAAGGTGGTTGGAACTTATCAAGGGTTTCAACTGTACCATCAGTTACCACCCAGGTAAAGCAAATGAGGTGGTCGATGCTTTGAGCTGTAAATCAGGAGACATAGCACAGCTAGTAGCGGTAGTTCAGCACCCAATTTTGATAGACTTGGAAAGACTCGGTGTAGAATTAGTGGAAGATGATTCTCAGGCGCTTATTGCCAGTTTGGTCGTATAGCCTACACTTTATGAGAAAATTAAAGCTGCTCAGTGAGATGATCCAAAATTGGCAGAAGTGATAGCCAGAATACAAGATGGCCAGGGAAAAGAATTCAGCATTTCTAATGATAGGGCTCTGAGATTTCGCACCAGACTATGTGTGTTTGCAGATGACAGTATCAGGAGGACGATTCTAGAAAAAGCACATAAATCTTTATAAACTATCCATCCTAGCAGCACGAAAATGTATAGGGATCTGCGGGAGTATTTCTGGTGGAGTAGCATGAAGAGGGAAATAGAAGAATTTGTGCAACAGTGTTTAACGTGCTAACAGGTTAAGGTTGAGCACCAAAGGTCGACAGGACAGTTGCAGCCACTTATATTACTGAATGGAAGTGGGACCATGTATCCATGGATTTTGTTACGAGGCTACTGCCGGCGCCGTATGGTCAGAATGCCATTTGGGTAATTGTTGATAAGTTGACGAAGACAATGCACTTTCTGCCTATTAAGATTAGCTACCCTAAGAACTGGTTAGCAGGGATATATATACAGGAGATTATTCGACCCTATGGAGTGCTGGTATCCATAGTCTCAGACCGTGATCCACGTTTTACATCACGGTTCTGGAAGAGTTTGCAGGAGGCATTGGGGACTCAGCTAGCATTTAGCACCGCTTTCCACCCTTAACCAATGGTCAGACTGAGAGAACAATCCAGGTATTAAAAGATATGTTTCATGCCTGTGTGCTAGACTTTGGAGGTAGCTAGATTCAGTTCTTGTCACTAGTTGAATTTGCTTATAATAACAGTTATCAGACTAGCATCGGCACGGCACGGCACCCTACAAGGCATTATATGGTAAGAGATGTCGATCTCCTCTTTTTTGGGATAAATTAGGTGAAAGGCGAGTTTTCGGTCCAGAGATAATTCAGCAAGCGTGTGATAAAGTCCGACTTATTTGAGACAGAATCAGTGCAGCATAGAGTCGACAGAAAAGCTACGCAGATACTCGCCGCTGGGAACTGAAATTTGAAGTGGGTGATCATATGTTTTTGAGAATAACTCCACTGAAGAGGACCTTGAGATTTGGGAAGAAGGGTAAGTTAAGCCCTAGGTTTATTGGCCCATTTGAGATACTTGAGAAGATTGGGTCAATAGCCTATCGGTTAGCCTTACCGCCATCTTTATTTCGAGTTCATGACATATTTCATGTTTCCATGCTAAGGAAATACGTCTCAGATCCTTCCCATATCATCAGTCATGCAGAACTGGAAGTCAGTGAGGCTTTAGTATATGAAGAAGCTCCAGTACATATTTTAGATAGAAAAAAAACAAGAATTGCGCAACAAGAAGATACCGCTAGTAAAAGTTCTATGGAGAAACCACGCGATTGAAGAAGCCTCATGGGAGCTTGAAAATGAAATCAGATGGAAATATCCCCATTTGTTCGATGAATTATAGTACTGATGTATATGCTAAGATGGTAATTTTATTTTGTTGAGTCTAGTGTAATTATAATGTAGAGCATAGGTTAGGTAGTATTTTGGTTTTAGGAGAAATTTTTTTTTATGGTTGTAATCTCCCAGAACTACCCATGTAATCACGGTATTCCTCCGCCATAAGTGAGGGCAGGTAATAAAATAAGTAGACCATTTACCTTTATGAGATAATAGAAGGAAATACAGATAGTAAATTTCGAGGAAGAAATTTTATAAGGAGGGGAGAATGTAACGACCCGAGTAATAATGGTATTTAAATAATAAAGAGGGAGGGAAATGGAATCAGTAACAGAAGGAGGCAACCGACTTCGTCAACGAAGGTTCTTCAAGACCTCGTCAACAAGGGTCCCGTCTCGTCGACGAGAAGGTACTGAGAGAGGAATTTTAGGAAGTTTGAAATTTGTCGATGAGGATGCAAATTCATCGACGAATTTTCTACAGGACTCGTCGATGAGGTGACGTGGCTTGTCGATGAATCCCACAGTATAAATAGCCCTAAACTGATTTTAATCGTAGAAATTTGCTGCACTCTCTCTCTCTCTCTCTCTCTCTCTCTCTCTCTCTCTCTACCCCTACAACTCCTCCCTCTTCTTCCTTCGATTTTGGCCTCATCAGTCGCCAGATTGACTATCTAAGGCCACCACGACTCTCTTGGCCGAATTCTCTGCAAGTCTGCCGAAGCAGATCGTCGGTGGGACGAAGTTGGAATTCCTCCCAAATCCAGGTTAAAGTCTTTTATTCTGAATTTGACTTTTCAACAGTTGTAGGAAATGTAATAGACGTAGAAATAGTAATGTTTTGTTCTAAAATTTATGGTTTTCAGGGTGTTGAGTGGAGAACCCTGCGAGTGTAGAACCCGTTACTATAGGGGGATTTTTGTAGAAATCAGGTAAGGGAAATATGCTATCCTAGGCAATTTTACTATGTTTCAGTGTAAAATATACGTTTTTATCAAATGATTATTCACAATAGAAATTTATACAGTTTATCATTTATGTATAATATGTTTAAAATTTCTGTGTGGCTTGAGAATATTGGTATAGTAAAGAAACATGTTTTACAGTATTTTCAAGATAAGTTTTACAGAATATACAATGTATTTTCAGGATAAGTTTTACAGAATATACAGTCACTGGTTATGTTTTATAAAAATTACAGAATGTCATAATTATACAATTTCCACTACCATGATTATACAGTTTTCAATACCATGATTATACAATTTCCAGTACCATGACTTATAGATTACAGTTCAGTTCAGAAACAATGTTGACATAGTTACAGTTTATTTCATTATCATGGTACATACAATTATTTCAAAATCATGGTAAATCAAATAATTGTATATAGAGATGTATTATATAGTATTAGACCCTGTTGGACTATACAGTTACAGAGCACAATACTGTAGCTACATACAATCTATAGAGTGCAACCGCCTATTCAGATAATACGTGGTAGTAGGTCGATCGAAATAGTGCCCTGACGTGGACAGGCTCCCCATCAGATATGGGTTGAGGAGGGCAGATCGGACCAAGGGAGTATAGTAGTTTACCCTGGTCGGCCAGTCAGTGTAGATCCCACCTACGGGCCGCACAACCTTGTCATGAGAGGTTAAATCATGACACACAGTTATCCACAGGGAAATTTTCAGTTATTATTATGTATATACAGATTTACAGAGATAGAGAATATACTTATGTACGTTAGAAGTATTTTAAATAGTAACCTAAAATACTGATATGTTAAGCAACATGGAAATGGTGGTGGTTACTATTACTTGTATTGTATTTACAGATCCAGTTATACATGATTTTATAGAAACAGATTTTCATAATATTATAACTCATCTGTTAGACACTAGCAATAACATATTTTGTCTTACTGAGTGTTGGCTCATCCCAATTACTTTAACATTTTTCAGGAGATCTAGGTAGGCGAGCAGATCAGGCTCGCAGATAAAGGGGCCTCGGTATTGCCCTAACAGTAGTGTGAGTATTTCTGAGAGTATTTTTGTATAACCCTAGCCAGATGAGGGTATTTTTGAAAACAGACATATATATATTTTGGAAAACATTTAGTACTCTAGTATTATATATAACTACTTATGATTATGTTTATTTGATTTCCGCTTCTTGTTGCTTAGGTTGATGATTGGGTTTAATTCAGTTGGTATGAGAGCATTTCAAATGTTGTAGCATATATATATATAAATTTATTTAAATAGCAGGTCGTTACAGTTATTCTCTCTATTGATAGGCTTCTAAGGAATGATTAAAGTAAATTGTGATTGATTGATTAATTTTTATTACTTAATTAGCCTTTAAAACAAATGATTTATTTTTCAATGAGCAATTCAATTGAAATTATCCTCATTTACTTTCAGATTTTCAGCACATGTTTAACCCTTTTTTTTTTTTTATCCTTTTCTCGCAGGTTGCAAATTGAAGACTATTGGCACACTCCCATTTTTTTCATTTTTTTCTTTTTATTTTTTCTTTTTTTTTCCTTTCATTTTATGTACAACTTATTCCCTTGTATTTTCATTTTCCCTATATTTTCTACTTTTTTTGTTTTTTGTTTTTTTTTTGTATTTTATGAAATGAACATTATATTTATGTTGTTTTGGTTACATATAAGGCCTCGAACAATTTGGGTTACCCACAGTTTATATTAAATAATTAATTATAAAGCAAAAGATATTCACGTTTCATTTAGTTAAAAAACAGAAACCTGCTCTAAGATTTCAAAAATTCTATTGACCTCCTCTGAAGTTTGACAAAAAAACACAAATTTTCTCTTATATTTTGCCAAAAAATAAGGCTTTTTAGGAAAACTTTGTATCTTTTTACCAAACTTTATGAAAGATCTGTAATATTTTTAAAACCTCGCAAAAATCTCTTCAATATTTGAAACTTTAGGAAATGTCAATATGTTTTGCTAACCTTAAGAGGTCATTGTCTTTTGTCTTTAATTATATTATGTTTGATAATTTAATTTTTAGAGTTTTTGAAATTAAATTATTCTTTTACTTTATTTCAAGAATTATTTTAGTTGCATATCCAAACATAATAATCAAATTCATACATCATTTCTACTTTTCTAGTCATGCTTATATTAAAATTCACTGTTCTGATTCTATTCCATGGGCCAGACTCAAAAATTCGTGCATGTTGAAAAGGGCCGAGAGGCCCAAGACTCGTTAAGTTGCAAAATTAAGGTAAATTCACTTTCAGATGGTAGTTAAAAATCAAACGCCGTTGCCGGGGATCGAACCCGGGTCACCCGCGTGACAGGCGGGAATACTCACCACTATACTACAACGACTGGGTGATGACAGTGTGCTGCAAATTTATTACAATGTTTATGTGATTTCCTTTTTTTTTTTCTTTTTTTTTTTTTTCAGGGCGGGGGCTCTTGCGTGCAGGGTTTCGGTTTCCGCTTTTTCGGAATAAATCAAAACTGCTTTCTCCCACCAAGCTTGCTTTTATTTTTTATTTTTAAGGTGTCCAATGGATGTTGAGAGCCTTTAGCTTTAGTAGGATTAGGTGCACCAACTTTTAAAATAGCAAAATAGTTATCATTCAATACATTAATGGAAATATTTATAAAAAAATACTAATTAAATATGCTAAATTATTTTTCAGTCAAACAAAAATAAATTTTCAAAAACTAAAAGAATGAAAACTTGTACTAATTATAAATAGAACTAAAAATAACATTAGCAAGCTCCCAGGTCGTGGTTCAGTTGGCAGGGCGGACCTTGGGAGTGCCTTTCACAAGGTCAGGGCTTTTCTCCCCTCCCGGGTTCGAATCCTGCTGCTGGGCTCCTGATTTACCTCCTCATGGTATTGTGGGGCCACTCCATGGGGTATGGGATTAGTCGCGAACCATTAAACGGACATGGACACCCAGGACGTCACATAAAAAAAAATAACATTAGTAAAGTTAAAATAGTTTATTTATTAGTGTTTTGAAAGGTTTTTTTTAATTTTAATTTTATTAGGAAAGAAAGGATATTTAAAAATCTCACTAGAAAAATGAGCAACTCAATAGTGGTTTCATATGAACAAAATCGATAGTGGTTTCATATGAACAAAAGCTAATTTGATTTCGCATATTTTTTCTTAATTTTAATTGTAGTGGACCAATTTTTCATTTTCAATAGCATTTCATATAAAAGGAAAGTACAATGAAAAATAAATTTACTTCTTATTTTCCTTTCCTTTTGGCTAGGGGTGTACAAAAATTACCGAAAAACTAAAAACCGGACCAAAACCGAATTGAAACCATAAACGGTTTGGTTTTTCGGTTTTCGGTTTTGGTTTCAGTTTCGATTTTATGTTGAAACCGAACTGAAAAAAAAACCGAAAACCCGATTTATATAAGATATATATATGACTAGTAAAATAATAGCATGCAATATAGTCATATAGCCACTATAGAAAAAAAATTCTCAATAAATTTTTAAGAACTTTATGAAAAATAAAGGTTATTTTTGTTAAAAGTGTCCAACATATTTTATTTTATTAAAATTATGACTCCCTATAAAAAAATTAAAATACTCAATAAATTTTCAACAACTTTATGAAAAATAAAGGTTTTTTTTTGTAAAAAAAAATCGGTTTAAAATCGAAAAACAGCAACCGAACCGCCAAATTTTCAGTTTTCAATTAAAGCATAATTTCGGTTCGATTTCGGTTTCAGTTCGGAAATCCCAAAACTGAAAATTTCGATTCTGGCTAAAACCAAACCGTGTACACCCCTACTTTTGGCAAACAAGATTTTCAATTCAAATGCACATACAATAGTTTTTAGAAAACTTCATTTTATATTTTTTTTAAAGAATAGAATTATTCTTAAACTTGTTCTTGATTAATATTAAAAAGGATTTGATACTTGGGGAAAGTGAAGCATTTATTTTTTAGAAAAAAATCATATAAGTTTATTTTTTAAAAAATAAAAAAATCCATTTTACAATTGAATAAAAAATAAAAATAATTTTAAAATAAAAATAGATTCAAGATTTAAAAACATTGTTGTGAAAACAATGCGGCAATTATAATGAATAATATGGAAAAACACAAAGATAAGGAAAACAAGAAAACAACACACGAATTTAATGTGGTTCGACAATATGCTTACATCCATGGGAATAAGCAACGGCTAAAATTCACTATCATCAAAAGTAGGGTTATATCATTATATTTATACTAACTTTAGTCGTACAAAGGTATATATTAGAAAATTTTCTCAAATACCCGCGTACCGCACCGCAAGGGCAACCCAACCTATTACTTGTCCCATCCAATAAAAAACAATCTAATGTTGAACAAAATCGTCAATGGTTTCATCAAACCATCGACGATTTTATTTAGACCAGTTTCCTTGTTTTCTTCAAACTGCTTTCTCTATATATGTGTTCCACTCGATATGAGTCACATACTACAACAATCTCCACCTTGGCGAATATTCACCTCTTAGGAGAAAAAGAAAACATAACCCAAAACTCCACCTGGAACAATAGGTTGGGATGCCTCCCATCTAGCATCTAGAGACATTAATCAAGTCCAAGCAGTGCTTGAACTTACCTGTGGTAATAGGCTTTGTCAACATGTCTGCTGCATTCTTTGAAGTGTGAACTTTCTCAAGCAATAGTTCACCAGAAGAAACCAAATCCCTGATCCTGTGAAACCTCACATCTATGTGCTTGGTCCTTGCATGATACACCTAGTTTTTTTTCCAAATAAATGTCACTCTGACTATCACAATGCAACTGAACTTCACCTTACTAAATACCCAGCTCTTTGGCCAACCCTGTAAGCCACAAAGCTTCCTGGACAGCCTCAGCCATTGCCATATACTCTGACTCAATAATAGATAATGCAATTAGAGATTAAACCAGGGACCTCCAACAAATAGCCCCCCCCCCCCCAACAAAAGTGAATCCATAACTTGTGGTAGACCTCCTGTCATCCAAGTCCTCTACATAGTCTACATCCACATATCCCACAACTGAACGATAACCCTGTTATCTACCAAACATAATGCCATAGTCTATAATACCCCTCAAGTATATGAAAATCCACTTGACTGCATTACAATGTTGTTGTCCCAGATTTGATAGAAACTTGCTCACCAAACTGACAATTTCTGTCAAATCTGGTCTTGTAGAAACCATAGCATACATCAAACACCCCACTACACTCGCATATGGAACCTTTGACATGTTTTGAATTTCCTCATCAGCTTTCGGGCACTGGGCAGTAGATAATCTAAAATCATTCGCCAAACGAGTACTCATTGATTTTGCATTATCCATATTGAACCTCTCCAACACCCTCTCAACATAACTACACTAAGATAACCATAATCTCCTAAAAGCTCTGTTCCCCCTGCAAATCTCCATCCCAAGAATCTTCTTGGCCGTATTCAAAATCTTCATGTCAAATTCTTTGCTCAACAAAGTTTTCAACATGTTGACCTCACTTATACTCTTCACAGTAATCAACATATCATCCACATAAAGTAACAGAAAAATAAATGAATCCTCATCAAGGCTTTTCACATAAAATGAATGAATGGGCATAAGATGGGTTAGGAATGGGCATGAGATGGGTTTGGAATGGGCTTGGGATGGGAGGTATGAGATGGGGATGAGGATACATGTGGGGGAAACAAAAAAAAAAAAAAAGAGTGTTTGCCAACACTCCCATTTAATTAATTTACTTAATTAATTATTATTATTATTTTTTTAAATCATTACATCATCTACGTCTATTCTGTTTATCTTATAAAATTTCATTTTGACCAAGCTGACCTACAAGGAGAGAATGAACCGCAATGGTCTCTGAGCACTCGCTTAGATAAGGTCTTTCTTAGATATCAACCATGGAATTAAGGATCCTAATAGAGAAACACTTTCGTATTGACATCAACTTAATGACTATTTTTATTTTATTCTTATTATTATGATTTAATCGTATATATATTTTTGTGGTCATTACATCCTCCCCTCCTTATAAAAATTTTGTTCTCGAAATTTACTAATTTAAAATGAGTACTGCATTTGCGCTCTTGGTTTGAAAGATTTGGTTAGGTCTTATTATAGGACCAATTTAGCAGAATATTTGTCTAGGAGACTGAAGTGAGAATCATTGGTCTAATAGGGGTTGAAGTGGAAGAATTCTGAAAATGTGAAAAAGGATTGAACGAAATTTATATATATACAAATCTCATAAATTACAAAGAAAGAAATAAAATAAAATCCAGCCCTTCTCCCTCATGTGTGTGCTCAAATAAAAGTCTTAACTCAATGTCAACATCTATTGAAACGCTAGCGGTGTCACCGCTATCTGTCTGGGTTCTTTCTTGGCAACATTGAACTCTTACAATGTCATCGGCTTGGATCGGAAAAAGGGAGAGAATGCCCGTTTGTTTGGCAAAAGACGAAAAGCTGCCCTCTTCCCTTTGTGGCCTTTGATGGGGATGCTCGCGACGGGCTATCAGTTGCCCGTACATAAGTCTCAACATATATTGGAGCTATTAGCAGTGGTGTAGACTAGCATCATCAGAAATCCTTAGTGTGGTGACTACGGTATTGACATTGTAAGGGTTAGGGCTCACTGAAGTGATGACAGTTGTAAGCTTTATACATAGAATGTTGCAGATAAGGATGAAGGCACAAGTAGTTGAGAAAATGGTGGGGGTATTTCTTGAGGCGGTAGTAGCGGATGAGGTAAGATGGATAACTGGTGGGACAGTAGTTGAAGTGGTGACCTCTTCAACTAATCTTTGCCTACGCTTACGATTTTCGAACCAGAAGCATATATTCTTCAACTCAATCGAACCATATCGTCAGAGTCGTACTGCGAACAAGATAATCTGCTCCATAGAAGGGAGTTCCCCTTTGACTGCTGCGGAAGGCCTCCTCTAGAATCCCCAGTTGTTCCTCGCTAGATTTCCACCTTTGGATTGACGATCTAGTGCTGCTTTCAGAAACCTATGGAGTTGGGTGATTTGGAAACATTTTTAGTTAAATAAAGTGAGGAATGAGACAACTAAGAGGAAAGTTGGGAAGAGTAAATCTCTGCGAACCGAAATGTAGTTGTTCAAGATGAGAGAAGGTTGTGATGCTTAGAGTTCAAGGAGGGAATACCCTTTTTATAGGGGAATGGCCGCGTGTCGTGGAAATTGAGAGAGAGCAATGTGTGCCATGAGAACCGAGAGAGAGAGAGAGAGAGAGAGAGAGAGAGAGAGAGAGAGAGAGAGAGAGAGAGCGAGCGACGCCTGCCGCGGATATTGAGCGTGCAACGCGTTTTCGTAAAAATTGAGAGAGAGAGAGCGATGTGTGTTGCGAGAATCAAGAGAGAGTGACATATGCCGTGAGCGACGCGTTTTGCAAAAAATTGAGGAAGAGCGATAAGTGTTGAGGAAATCGAAAGAGAGCGACATGTGCCGCGAAAATGGAGTGAGTGACACGTATTGCGAAATTCACGGAATCAAGGTTCTATTCATGTTTCTACATCTTTATTAATGCTTTCACTATAATTAATCTCATCCTTAGGTCGCCACTTGGGTGGGTGGCCTAGTGGTAGAGGTCCGGTCGTGCCTCCACGAGGTCGTGGTTTTGAATCTTCACCCCCCCCCCCCCCCCCTCTCACTTTGTCCAAGTGGTCTAATGCCCTGGCCTTACTTCGGGGATAAGTGAGCTACAGCCGATGATTCCCACCCATGAGGCTATATTATATTTATTTTTTATTATTAAGTTACTAGGAGCCACCTATATACATTTTTGTATAAGGAGCTCTACTCTAATATATACTACTGTAGACAACCCTGGTCAGGGCTAGTTAATTTCCTTAACTATCTTGGAAGAAGAAGCCTACAATAATTGAATGATAAACTTGAATTTTTATTTGAATTTAAATATAATATAGTAACATTTAGATTGTATTTAATTCCTTATAAACTAATACAAAATTAAAATTGAAGATTTCTCCAAAATATATATTCCTAAACCACCTCTTAAAAGCCCTAGACCCAACACTTTGCCAGAATGATTTTCCCTGTGTGTGAATTTCTCTATCTGAATGTCTATTGTGACTTTCACCTCAGTCAGAATTTCTCTAACTTCTATACCCAAATTAGCAGATGGCCCTTCACAATCTAAATGCTAATGTGCAAAATCTCACTCAATGTGAAAATTTCACTATATGGGAATTTCTCTGTACGTATTATTAAGTGTAACTTCACAATCTGAATGTCTCTCTCTAAGCTTCACTATTAGAATGCCTCTTGTCTATTACAGTGTGTGAATTTCTCTGTGTAACTCACTATATGTGAATTTTTGCCTGTCTTACTCACTATTATTCTCTCTATTTATGGACTTCTGAGGAATGATTAAATTAAATAGTGATTGCTTGATTAATTTTTATTACTTAATTAGCCTTTAAGACAAATGATTAATTTTTCAATGAGCAATACAATTGAAATTATCCTCATCTACTTTCAAATTTTCAGCACATGTTTAACCCTTCTTTTTTTTGTATCCTTTGTTGCAAATTGAAGACTATCAATGCACACCCCCATTTTTTTTTCTTTTTCCTTTTTTTCTTTTTTTCCTTACATTTTATGTACAACTTATATTCCCTTGTATTTTCATTTTCCCTATATTTTCTACTTTTTTTTTTGTTTTTTTTTTTTATATTTTATGAAATGAACATTATATTTATGTTATTTTGGTTACATAAGGCCCCCAACAATTTGGGGTATCCATAGTTTATATTAAATAATTGATTATAGGGCAACAGATATTCACGACACCTTTAGTTAAAAAATAAGAACCTCCATTGAGATTTCAAAAATTATATTGACCTCCTGAAATTTGATAGGATACAAAACTTTTTTTATATTTTGTAAAAAAAAATAAGTCTTTTAAAGGGAGATTTGTATCTTTTTGCTAAACTTCAGGTAAAACTTATGACATTTTTAAAACCTCGAGAAAGATCTCTACAATTTTTGAAACCTCAAAAAAGGTCAATGTATTTTTGCTAAACCTTAGAAGTCAAAGTCTTTTGTCCTTAATTATATTATGTTCGACAATTTAATTTTTAGAGTTTTTGAAACAAAATTATTCTTTTATTCTATTTCAAGAATCATTTTAGTTGCATATCCAAACATAATAATCAAATTCATACATCATTTCTAGTCATACTTATATGAAAATTCACTGTTGTAATTCTATTCTATGGACCGTGCGTGTTGAAAAGGGCCAAGACTTTTAAGTTTCAAAATCAAGGAAAATTCACTTTCAAGTTGGTAGTGAAAAATCAATCGTCGCTGCCGGGCAAATTTTATTTAGACGTTCATGTGATTTCCTTCTTCCTCCTTCCTTCTTTTCTTCTTCTGTTCTTTTATTTTTTTTTTTTAGCGTGGGCCGTGGGGGGTCTTGCGTGCAGGGTATCGGTTTCTGCTTCTTCGGAATAAGTCAAAATGGCTTCTCCAACATTCCTGTTATGCAGCACCAAAATTGCTTTTATTTTTTATTTTTTATTATTTAAAAGTGTCCAATGGAAGTTGAAAGCCTTTAGCTTTAGTAGGATTTTGTGCACCAACTTTTAAAATAGCAAAATAGTTATTATTCAATACATTAATGGAAATATTTTTTAAAAAAAAATACTAATTAAATATGCTAAAATATTTTTTAATCAGACAAAAAAAATGAAATTAATAGTACAATTATAAATAGAACTAAAAATAACATTAGAAAATTTAAAATTCTTCATTTATTAGTGTTTTGAATCGTATTTTTTTAGAATTTCATTAGGAAAGAAAATATATTTAAAATTTTCACTAGAAAAATGAGCTAATATCAGAATGGTTGTAGGCTGCAACTCGATAGGGGTTTCATATGAACAAAAACTAATTTGATTTCGCATATTACTAGTGTTTGATTTTTCTTAATTTTAATTGTAGTAAAGCATTTTTTTTCTTTTTCAATAGTATTTCATATAAAAAGAAAATACAATGAAAAATAAATTTACTTGTTATTTTCCTTTCTTTTACCAAACAAGATTTTAAATCCAAATACATGTACAGTAATTTTTAAAAATTTTCATTTTAGATTTTTGTTAAAGAATAGAATTGTCCTTAAACTTGTTCTTGATTAATATTAAAAAGGATTTGATACTCAGGGGAAATGAAGCATTTATTTTTTAAGAAAAAAAATCATATGAGAAATTTACTTTTAAAAAAAAATAAAAAAATCCACTTTGCATTTGAATAAAAAATAAAATTTTTTTTTTTTTTTTTTTTTGTCTTGTTGGCTACATTATCATGATTTTATGTGTTTTGATTATATTAACCTGCTTCTTGTTTTTATTGCATTCCATCTTTGCAGATTATGTTTAGTACAGGTTCAAGGGACAAATACTTGAAGTACTAATCAAAAGGTAAAGAACAAACCGAGTTGATGATCGAAGTAGGAAAGATCAAAAGGTCACGTACTCGAATGGACCCAAGTACAACCAAAGGAAGCTTAGTGTAGAATCTTTGTAATGGGTGTGTGTTTAAGGTAGTTTATTTTGTAACTCTTGCGATTTTGTTTCATTTACGATTTTTGAGCAATAGTTGAGTAAATGCATGCATACTAGGACACATGAGTTTATAGGATTTCACCAAAGTCACAAACTCAATATACATGGTTTTCAAAGTTAAATTAAAGAGTTTGTCAAAAGAATCCTCAACTCAAAGTTGTTTTCCAAAGGGACAAGTTTTCAAACATCTTGGTATTTTGAACATCCTCATACTTAGTCCCGGTTTTAAAAAACGAGCTTTATGTCCTAAAGTCCCAAGAAAGTCAAATATATTTTTATAAAAGATATACTAAGCATATAAGATATCGAAATAAGCTTTCAAATATGTTTTCATAAAACAAGATATCTTATATGCATGGGAAACTCACTTGGACAAGTTTAATCTTTATTAGACTTAATATATTTCATATACTTTTGTCAAAGAACGTTTTAAGTCATTAAAAGGCTTTTTGACAAGGAAAAATAAAGCAATCGTCAACTAACATAGTGCAGTCTTGAGTCCTGAACACCTTTCGGTATTTAGGGCATAACTTTTGCTAGAAAAATCCAGAAAGGACGATCTTGGTGTCCTTGAAAAGTTAAGAAAAAAATCCCACAAATTTCATGTTGATGACTTTTTCTTACTTAGAACACTCGTCGACAAGTGCAAGGCACTAGTCAACAAGTCGTAAGGAGGCACTAGTCAACGAGTGTAGGGGACTAGTCAACGAGCCTAACGGGCAAAATGACGCTAACGGGCAAAAACGGCTAGTTTTGTTTGGGAATTGCTCCCAACGGTCCAATAACAATTAGTTGGGTGTTTTGGCTAAAAATACAAGCTATTAGGCTTGTTTAGACATGGTTTTTGAGCATTATTAATCATTTTAGTCAAAAATTTCATTTTATTCAAAATCTAACACTTTGCTTTTAGTTCATATTCACAAGTGCTCATTCTTTGTTACTCATTAATTGTGTTTGATTCATTCCTTGAGAGAAAAGTATGAGATTTGATTTGTATTTCATATTAGCTCATTTGAGGGGCATTGATTTGTATTTCCATCATCTTGTAAGGTTCCTTGTGAACCGGTTGTTGTAAGGTTCTTTGTGAACCGTTTGGTGAAAGCTCTTTGTGAGCGTGGTAGGGATTTGTTCTCGAGTGAAGGGATTTGTTCCCTAGTGTAAGGCTTTTCCGCTGGTGAAAGTGTTTATAGTGGAATCCTTGGGTTGGTCCCAAGGAGTGGACGTAGGATTGGTGCTGAACCACGTAAAAATACTGATGTTGTTTTTTCTCTTCCTTACATTCTTTATTTTATATCTTGTGCATCATTTAAATTTATATTGTGATATAATTTCTTGTATTTTGCCAAGAATTTTTATTTTGTAGAAAAATACGTATTCTGCAAAATGAGTCCTTTCACCCCCCTGACTTTATATACTCTTGGCTGGGATGCTTAACAATTTTAAAATGAAAATAGATTCAAGATTTAAAAACATGAATTTTACAACATGTAATCTCAAAAAATTAACAAGATATCTTTATTTTTTTTTTCTAAACACATTTTTAAAAGAGCTTAGAAATAAAAATTATATTATATTTTCAAAATCTAACTAGGTCACAAAGTTAATTTCCAATTATTCATGTTGAGTAGCTGGAGCCAGGAGACGCGTGTGTGAGCCGATGCTGCGTGCAAGTTGGAGCCACGTTGAGCTGTGTCCGCCGATTTATTGAAATTCCTCCATCATCATTTAATGTAATTCCTTCAGCCATCCATAAATAGAGAAGTGTGTGCGAGTGAAAAATGTACAGAGAAAAGAGGTAGAATACAGAAAAGTGAGTGAGGAAGAGTGTAGAGAGAGCTGCCTAAGAGTTTGTATTTTTCTCCCGGTTTCATAGTGGATTGTGGTGTGCTCCATTGACGTAGGTCAATCTAGAATGAACCATGTAATTTCTAGTGTCATCTATTTTTCTAGTGTGTGTGTGTGTGTGTGTGTTTTTTTTTTTTTGCTCACAGATTCCTAACAAGCGGTATCAGAGCGTGGTTTGGAGCAAAAACGCCACATTGGAGAAATTTATCAAAAACAGAGCCTTGTCCAATGTCTCGAAATTGAATTTTGAGGCCACCATCACGTTCATCTCGTCACGATGAAGCCAACGGTGCAAACCAGAGCTCGAAAGGAGCCCATACGGCACCATACGCGCCAACACGTGCCACACCAGAGTCGACCGTGTCTTCATGTGCCTTCATGCACCGACGACCTGCTGGCCACGCGCCCGCACGCGCTCCACGCATCTTCCTCACCCAGCCGCTTTGACCCGACCTAGTAACTTGCTCTAGACCTCGACTGTACCCAACCCGACCTGAATCCATACCAGTCGATCCAGACCCGACCAACCGACACGCCGAAACCTCGTCAATCGCCACATGGCAACCGCAGCAACTAACATATCAGCACCGCCACGTTATCTACCACATCATCCA
The DNA here is from genome assembly GCF_029873635.1 of Malania oleifera. Taxonomy (NCBI): domain Eukaryota; kingdom Viridiplantae; phylum Streptophyta; class Magnoliopsida; order Santalales; family Ximeniaceae; genus Malania; species Malania oleifera. The sequence goes on from NC_080419.1 coordinate 46,280,328, forward strand.
GTGGGACCCATAGAATCTTCTAGTAGGTAGGCCCATAGTGCCACATCAGTAGTGGACCTCACACCCTGCCACATCAGCAGACGGTGTTAGTGATGGCATCAGGAATATTCCGTCAGTCATAGGTATATTCCGTTAAGTTTGATTGTGTTTGACCAGATTTGACTAAGGGTTTGACTGGGTTTTTTGAAGTCATTTTTTAGAAGAATTAAACCATTTCTAAGGTTTTCGACCATTCCGGATCCAACCATGCTATCCATTTGAATTAATTCCATCTCTAGATTAGCAAATTGAGATGTCAAACTAAAAGAGCTCAAAGATCGAGATGTTTAACGGCAAAAATTTTGGTTTCTAGAAGATGCATATTGAAGATTACTTGTTTGGGAAGGAGTTGCACTTACTATTTAAGGGAAAGTCAGGATCTATGAATGAGGACAAATGGGAGTTGTTTGACTGGAAAGCTCTCGGAGCTATCAGAATGACGTTGTCAAAGTCCATGGCATTTAATATCAAGCACATATCATCGACCAAGTCTCCGATGGATGCGCTTTCTAACACGTACAAGCAGTCGTCAGCCACTAATAAGATACATCTTATGAAAAGGTTATTTACTATGACCATGTTTGTAGGTGAAAGTTTTAGCAGACATTTGAATAGTTTCAACGAGTTTTCGGATCAACTCGTTTCAATTGGGATTACATTTGAGAGTGAGATTCGTGCCCTAATGATTCTCAGTCAGTTGCCCAAAAGTTGGAATGGTATTGCTACTGCAATCAGTAACTCCGCATGGAAATCAAAACTAGTATACGATGTGGTCGTCAGCATGATTTTGACGGAAGAAATCAAAATTCAGTCAAACCTTGGTTTCACTTTGAGTTCAGCCTTGAACATGGAAAGTTGAGGTAGAGGAAGCAGGCATGGACGATCAAACAATCACGGAAAATATAGGTCCAGGCAGTCCAGATCCAGAAAACCCAGAGGTTCTCAAGACACAGGTTCCCAGAGCACAAATAATATTAAGTACTAGAACTATTGAAAAACTGGTCATTACAGAAACTAGTGCAAACGTCCAGAAAGAATATGAGACGAAGGCGAAAACAAAAGCAAATGTTGCTTCAAAAAAAGATGATATGTTGATCTGCTCTTTGGAGAGTGAAAATGAGTCTTGGGTGTTAGACTCTGGGGCTTCATTTCGTGCCACTTGCAGTAGAGATTGCCTAGAAGAGTATACACTAGGTGACTTCGGTAAAGTATACATTGACAATGATCAACCTTGCGACATTGCCGGCAAGGGGACAGTGAAGATCAAAATGAACGAGTCAGTATGGAAGTTGATAGATGTCAGATATATTCCAGACCTGAGGAAGAACTTGATCTCAGTTGGTCAACTAGAAGATGAAGGATATAACACAACTTTCATTGGTGATGAATGGAAGATTTCGAAGGGTGCACTAACGATTGCACAAGGTAAGAAAGTGAAACTCTTTATGTAACCCCTAATGCATGCATGTCTATTGCAGTTGCTACAAGAAATGAAGATAACAACATTTGGCATCAACGACTCGGAAACCTGAGTGAGAAGGGACTCAGGGTGATGCACTCAAAAGGAAAGTTGAGTGATTTACAATCAGTGAAGATTGACACATAGGAGAATTGCATACTTGGAAAATAGAAAAGGGTTAGTTTCCAGACGAACACCAGTACCCCAAAGAAGGAGAGACTTAAGCTAGTCCATTCAGATGTATGGGTACCAACGACCATTTCATCCACAACTAGGAAGCATTACTTCGTAACATTTATTGATGATCATTCTCGGAAGGTATGAGTTTACTTCATGAAAAACAAATCTGATGTCTTTGATGCTTTTAAAATTTGGAAAACAATGGTTGAAAATGAAACTGGTTTGAAAATCAAGAAGCTGAGAACCGATAATGGTAATGAGTATGATGACACCGAGTTTAAGAAATTCTTCTATGAGTATGGTATCAAAATGGAAAGAACTATGCTAGGTATGCCTCAACACAACGGCATAGCCGAATGGATGAACAGATCGTTGACAGAAAAAGCCAAAAGCATGCGTATGCAATCAGGCTTACCAAAGATATTTTGGGTAGAAGCAGTCAACACAGCAGTTTACTTGATTAACAAGAGTCCATCAATACCATTGAACTATAGACTACTAGAGGAAGTATGGAGCAGTAAAGAGGTAAGACTTTCACATTTGAGAGTTTTTGGTTGTGTTGCATATGTACATATCAATGATCATGTCAGGAATAAGCTTGATCCAAAATCCCAAAAATGCATATTCATCGGTTATGGTGGAGATAAATATGGGTATCGCATTTGGGATGATGAAAACAAAAAGTTGCTCAGAAGCAGAGATGTGATTTTTGATGAAAAGGTAATTTACCAAGATAGACACACAACAAAACCTACTGAGTTTGAAACAACTTATGTAGATGTGGATGATGTCCTAGAAGGCGTAAGGACACGTTAGCGAAACACTAAGAATCCTCAGCAGAACACTGAGAATCCTCAGGCAGAGGAACCTATGGAGCAGAATGTTGCACCACTACCTCCTATTCCAGCTTCAGAGCTTAGGAAATCTTTTCGGCAGCATGTACCAAATAGGAGGTATGTGAATCATTTACTTCTCACAAATGGAGGGGAACCTGAATGCTACGTTGAAGCATGTCAGGCAGGAGATTCGAACATGTGGGAGCTTGAAATGAAAGACGAGATGAAGTCTTTTACCTCCAAAAAAACATGAGAATTAGCTAAGTTGCCCAAAGGTAAGAAGACTCTTCACAACAAATGGGTGTACAGGATCAAAGAAGAGCATGATGGATCCAAGGGGTATCAAGCCCGGTTAGTAGTCAAAGGTTTCGAGCAAAAGGAAGGAATTGACTACACTAATATTTTTGTACCACTTGTGAAACGGACAACCATCAGATCTGTCTTGAGTATTGTTGCCTCAGAGGGCTTACATTTTGAGCAATTGGACATGAAGATGACATTTCTTCACGGTGACCTTGATGAGGAAATTTATATGCAACAACCAAAAGGTTACTCAGTTAAAGGTAAAGAGAATCTTGTGTGCAGATTGAAGAAGAGCTTGTATGGTCTCAAACAAGCTCTTAGGCAATGGTACAAGAAATTTGATAGCTGTATGGGAAAGAAAAATTTTCAAAAGTGTAAAACCGACCACTTTTGCTACTTCAAGAGGTATTGTACTAGCTATATTATCTTATTGTTATATGTTAATGATATGCTAGTCGCAGGATCAGATATAGAAAAGATCAGAAAATTGAAGTAGCAATTGTCAGAAGAGTTTGACATGAAAGACTTGGGTTCTGTAAAGTAGATTCTTGGGATGCGGGTCTCTAAAGATAAGCAACAAGGTGCATTACAGTTATCTTAGTCAAAGTACATTAGTCGTGTTTTACAGAGGTTTAACATGAGCAGCACCAAAGCAGTAAATACACCATTGGCAGGTCACTTCCGTATCTCTAAGAATCAATCTCCCTAGACATATGAAGAAAAAAATTTCATGGCTAAGGTACCATACGCCTCAGCCGTTGGAAGTCTCATGTATGCTATGGTTGGTACCAGACCAAATATTGTCCAAGTAATGGGAGCTGTCAGTAGGTATATGTCAAATCTAGGGAAGACTCACTGGGAAGCGGTGAAGTGGATTTTGAGATATCTACGTGACACTATTGATAAGTGCTGATGTTTCGGCAAAAGTGACTTGAAAATTCAAGAGTATGTAGATGCTGATTTTGTAGGTGAAATTAATCATCGCAGAAGTACCACCGGATATATATTCACTATTGGTACAACAACTGTTAGTTGGATGTCACAGATATAGAAGATTGTTGTTCTATCCACTACAGAAGCTGAGTACGTAGCAGTGACAAAAGCACGTAAAGAGGTGATTTGGCTTCAAGGTTTGTTAATAGAGTTCGGAATAAAGTAGGAAAGAAATATTTTATATAGCGACAGTCAGAGTGTGATACATTTAGCAAAGAACTCTGCATTTCATTTCAGAACCAAACACATTGGATTACGTTATCATTTCGTCAGATCTCTATTAGAGGATGGATTGTTGAAACTGGAAAAAATCCAAGGTAGTAGGAATCCGACAAATATGTTGACAAAAGTGGTGACTACAAAGAAGCTGAAATTGTGTTCAACTTCAGTTGGTTTTCATGCCTGAAGACATATTTGAGCACATCATTTAATCATATACTAGATGAGGAGGCGTCTCCATCTCCTAGTGAGAGATTGTTGAGTTGCCGGAGCCATGAGACGCGTGTGTGAGCTAGTGTCGCGTTGAGCTGTGTCCGCCGATTTATTGTAATTCCTTCATCACCATTTAATATAATTCCTCCAACCATCTACAAATAGAGAGGTGTGTGCGAGTGAAAAATGTACAGAGAAGAGAGGTAGAATGCAGAAAAGAGAGTGAGGAAGAGTACAGAGAGAGCTGCCTGAGAGTTTGTATTTTTCTCCCGATTTCATAGTGGATTGTGATGTGCTACGTCGACGTAGGTCAATTTAGACCAAACCACGTAATTTCTAGTGTCATCTATTTTTCTAGTGTGTGTGTTTTTTTTTTTTTTTTTGCTCACAGATTCCTAACAATTCAAAATTTTAAAAGTAAAAATGTGTGTATGCAAGGTTCTTATCTAATTGGAAACTATGTAGATGGTATTAATACTCCAGTCACAATGTTGAAAAATAAGTGGAGTTTCATTGCAGTAGAAAATACAATTTACATTTTGTATTTTGCAGCATTTGTACCATGGTGATAAAATTAAGATCCAAACACCAAGTCCTTCAATGATATCAATGGAGAACTTCATTGGTGCACTTTGGCCTCTTTCCAAAAAAAAAACAAGAAACAAAAAACAATTAATGTTATAAGAACAATTATGTCGTACTGTTTTCTATGATTCGTGACATTCAACCTCCATACTAAAAAAATATGTAAATTTTTTAAATAAAAAATGATTTCATCGATTAAAATGAATAATGTATTCAATATTTAGGGGAATAATAAGGAATGACATTACACGACAGCAGAATACAAGGATTGAAGGCTTACCTATCCAGAGATAAAAGCCCAATGTCGTTATTTCAAGAGAGTGAACGAGGGTCTTCAGCCCAATTGTCGCCTCTCAAGAGCCCAAGCCCTATTGAATCAAAGAAGGTTGCCTCGTCTCTTTGCGTCGCATCCAGAGATATAAGCCAACAATTGTAGTCAAGGAATTCCTTACTGATATTGTTGGATTTAAACTTATGAAATAATGGTTTGATTTGAGTAAAAGACAAGATTTCTAAGTGAAAGATTTTATAAAAATGATGTTGTATACGAAAAACACAAAAATGGAATGGATTACAAGTGTAGTTATATAAGATAAACCATCCAAAAAAAAAGCAAATGGTAGGTTGATTTGATGAACCTGTAATAAGAGGTTGTTTTACAAACTGATAATCAAAATTTAACCATCAACATTTTGAATAATTAGATTTGAAGACTTGGATAAGTTGATCTAGGTTTATGCATAATTGATGATTGAAATTCAACCATCAACATTTTGAATGATTAGGTTTGAAGATTTGGATGAGAACTGCTAATTACCAATAACGCCTTGAAGAGAATTATTGTTACGGCCTTTTCATTTTAGGAGGATTGGACTCGTTATTTCTATTAACTTGATGTTGATAATAACTAAAATCCATTAAACAAATCTTCACACCATAAATCACTCCCTTAGACTTAAATTAATAGTTCACATTTTTTTAGAATTTTTGAAGTATTCAAATATATTCAAGATATACCATATCTAGAACAAATTCTCAAAGTACAATCCTCTCAAATTTTTCTCTTTCCATTCTTCTAATAAGAAGTGAGCAGGATTTTCACCTAAACACCACTTATTTCTGCCTTGCATGCTCTTCGTATTTATTTATTTTTTTATTTTTTGATTGGCTTACTTTGCAAGTATTGATTGAGGACCCCAAATAGAATACTAAACCTTTGAAGTACCCCAAAAAAAAAAATATCCTTGTTTGAGTTTCAAATTAGGAATTACCTAAACCTTACTTGCACTGAAAATGGTATAAATTTAACAAGCTTTGGAATATAGGTGTACTAACTTTAAATGCTAATTACAAAATTCAAGTTGACTCCAGAAGCCAAATTAACATGGGAAAGATTATATATATTTTTTTATTACCTAGGAATCTAGTCATCATTGCATAACTTTGAACACTATGATAAGGCATCAAACTTAAGGGGTGAAAGTCATCCGCCTATTGACGCACCCTTGGTAATTTACCGAAATAAACTCTTAAGGGAGAAATAAACATGTGATGGGATTACCAAAGTCACAAATCATCCTTACTACTTGAGTCAACCTGGATGGACAACATGGGTAAGATTCCACCCAACATGGGCAAGATTATTGGAACTTATACTCTTTGTTCCTTGGTTGGGAAAAAAAAAAAAACAACAAAATCAATAAGTTCAAAAGACACTTGATGGGAGGACACCCAAGTTGATAATTATGAATGATTAAATAAATTATTTAAATAATAAATTTACAATTAGAATATTATAAATTGTTAAATTATTATTTTGAAAAAGTCTATCAATATTGGATTTTTAATTTTAATTAATTAAACTTAAATTAATATTTTATATTAATATGTTTAATTAACATTTGTATATATTTTTAAATTAAAATAAAGAATATTTGTGTTAAATTAAATTTGTTTACTTTTAGTTTAGTGGTAATTTACTATTTTAAATTTAATTATAGAGGTCGATTATATTATATTGTAGTGGCATTATTGTTCAAAATCCAGAATAGTGAGGACAATTTGATCTAAAAAGTAAGATTCCCATAAAATTAGGCCAGAATATGATGCCTATGTTTCATGAAAGCTCATACATTTCGAGGAATGTGAATATGTCCGTCAACCACATTATTATTGATATGTTATATTTTTTTTAATCTACAATTAAGTGTAGATTAATTTTTTATCCTAGACTTTACAATTTAAAATTCTCATTAAATATTTCTACACTCTATATATAGATCTACATTTTATTTTTAAAAAATTAATTTTATTAGTGTGTAGATTAATGTTTTGCCCTAAATTTTATATTTAAAATTCTCATTAAATATTACTCCAATGCAGATCTACATTTTCCTTTTTAAACTTAATTTCACATTTAAATATGTTTTACTTTAAAATTAATAAAATTCTGCACATTGTATTTTAACAAATACTAAATTAGTATCCCGTTGTTTAAATGACGATGCTCACGTAAGTCGTCCACGGGGACTGCCTTTATTGTAGGTGCACAGTGCAGAGCCAGCCAAAAATATAGTAGAAAAAAGATAAAATATAAAACGCCGTTGCCGGGGATCGAACCCGGGTCACCCGCGTGACAGGCGGGAATACTCACCACTATACTACAACGACTGAATGATTGGTTGCTTATCTTGTATTTAGATAACGACTAAAGGTAGAGCCCATTTTTACTAAAATCACAATTTATAATGTGTATATATGTTTTGTATGATGTCAAGTTTAATTATATGGGTACACAAACTTATACATAATATTTATTTATTATTTATTTACGTTGAATTGCAACAGTAGAAAGAATAGAATATGAATGAGATACTTATCCCTTTTCCAAGTCCCTTTTTTATGGTGGTGGAGGCTGATCGTCCATCAGTCCAGCATTTTATTATGCTTGTGGGGTTTACAGAAGTTTTATGGGCACTTATATGGAGGTTTCAAGTATGATTTTGTAATGATTCTCTCTTATAAATATATGTACATTAAAGAGAATTGAAGGTATTTTGTAATCGTTCTTTCATTTTAGTAAAGATAATTAGTAACCCCTCACATGTGAATTATAGAAGATTCCCTTTGAAATTAGACAATTCCATTATATAAGCAAAATCTCCTATCACTCAAGTATGTTGTCCCAATTCTCACTTGATATTGGCATTTTAATTTTAATTTCTTTTGTCTTTTCTATGCCTACGCGTGTGTAGGCTCGCGCGCATACATACACACACTTATTTTTACCTCAATATGCATATTAAAATATATATATATATATAGACACACATTGAAAATTTAAAAGATCACATAGTTTACATTGACTTGCTATTCTCCTGAATATATGCAAAAATTTTGACATTAGATAAATTTATTTTGTTTGCAAATATGCACAAATATTCTTTTTTTCTTTTTATTTTTTTTAAACCAATAATAAATTTAATTAGAAATGGGCTTTGTTTAAGCTTAGTTTGATCCTTAATAGATTTTAAAAAGACACTAATATAGATTGCTGTAAATTTGTAGGTCCCCTCTGAAAAAAGAGTTGGTAAAAAGAAGAAGTTGATTCTAAATTTCTACTCAATTTTTCTTGTAAAAAGAGAAGTTTGTCGAGAGTGAGGATCAAACCCAATCACTAGCAAATAAGGAAAGGATCTTAAACTTATTAAATTTTATGAAATTTTAAATGTTTTGTAAAATTTTGTGGTATTGTTCAAGTTTTACAAATCTTTGTGAAATTTTTGAAAGGGTTAATGATATATTGTGAAATTATAATTTATATTTTAATTTCTATTATTGACATAGAATACTTTATATAAAAGCAAATTTTCTTTAAGTTGCGGAGAAGCGTATGCCACAACTTTTCCTTGTTGCATCAATACACACCCAAGTTCTCTCAAAGACATGTCACTATAGATCACATAATCTTCATCCCCTAATGGAGTGGTCAAAATGGGTGCAGTAACGAGTTGCTTCTTCAATTCTTGATAGCTCCACTCTTATTCATCAGTCCATTCGAACTTCACACTTTTTCTCGTGAGCCAAGTTAGAGGACCTGATAATCTGGAAAAGCCCTCTACAAACCGTCGATGGTATCCCACCAGACCCAAGAAACTTTGGATCTCTCGAACATTCCTCGGTTTCATCCAATTCACCACCGCTTCTATCTTGCTCGGATCTACCAAAATACCATCTCTGGCGATCACATGTCCAAGGAATATAACTTCCCTCAGCCAAAATTCACATTTCTTAAACTTAGTGTACAACTTGTTTTCTCTCAACACCTATAACACCATCCTTAGATGATCTTTGTGTTCCTCAAAACTCTTTGAATAGACCAAAATATCATCAATGAAAATAACAACAAACTAGTCCAAATACTGGTGGAATATCCTGTTCATTAGGTCTATAAACGCTGCCGGTGCATTGGTCAATCCAAATGGCATAACCAAAAACTCATAGTAGCCATACCTAGTTCGAAAGGCTGTATTCGAAGCATCTTTTGCTTTAATTTTTACCTGATGATATCCTAATCGAAGATCAATCTTAGAGTAGACTCGAGTTCCCTGAAGCTGATCAAATAAGTTATCAATATGGGGAAGAGGATACTTGTTCTTAACTGCCACTTTATTTATCTTTCTGTAGTCGATACACATCCTCATCGATCTGTCTTTCTTCTTTACAAATAAAATTGGCGTTCTCCTGAGTGACACACTAGGCCTAATAAACCCTTTATCTAATAATTCTTATAACTGGTCTTTCAGTTCTTTCAATTCAGCTGGAGTCATTCTGTAGGGTGCTTTAGAAATTGGCGTCATCCTTGGAAATAACTCCACAGCAAATTCAATTTCACGATCTGGTGGTAAACCAAGTAACTCCTCTAGTAAAACATCTAAAAATTCCTTGACTACTGAAATATCAGCAAGTTTCAATTCTCCCTTTGACATTTCCTTTATACAAACTATGTACTCCTGGCAACTGTCCTAGAGTAGTCTCTTTGCTTGAATAGCTGACACCAACTATCGTTAGGCGCACACATAAGACCCCACGAATCTGAATTCCTACTCTTTAGGAAGCCTAAATATCACCTCTTTCTTATGACAAACACTATTCGCATAGTGAGCAACTAGTCCATACCCAAAATTATATCAAATCCATGCATGTTTAACACTATTAGGTTAGCTGGTAATATTCTTCCCTGAATATCTACTGGATAGCCTCTGAGCACCCTTTGACACCTCACTACTAATCCTGTCGATGTAGCTACTGATAACTCGGTATCTAACAGTTGAGTTTCTACCCCACATAATTTAACGTACCTTATATACATGATCGAGTGTGTGGCCCCTAAATCAAACATAATAATAGCTTTAATTGAAAGCGTATTAAATGTACTTATCACCACATCGGCAACTGTCTCGGCATCTCCTGGTGTCAGCATATAAACCCTCGTCGGGGCTATGTTCCTCTGCTGGCCTTCTCAAGGCGTTTGGATATTTCCTCGAAATGGTCTAGGAGTAGGAGCATTACTCCGCTGTGCACGACAGTCTCATGTCAAGTATCCCAGTCTACCACATTGATAGCAGACATTTCTCCCCGCTCAACACTCTCCTATGTGTCTCATACAGCAACTAGGACAAACGGGATAACTTAGCTCGCCCTACAGCTCAGAAGTCCCCATCTCCTGCTTCTATCCTCAGTTGTATCCACCTCTCCTCCATGGGCCTCGGCTAGAACCCGCCCGAGATCCATGAGGTGTGGGTCTCTTCCTCTAACCCTGCACCTCAACATCCCTCTGCCTGCTTACTTCAGCCACGACGAACCTATCTACCAGCTTTGCGAAATCCTGTACTTTCAACACTGTCACCTATTCATAAATTTCCTGCCTCAAGCCTCTCTCAAATTTTCTTGTCTTCTTTGCCTCATCAGGAACGATGTACAACACAAAGCAGGATAGTTCAATAAATTTTGCTGTGTACTACTAGATTGTCCCTGAGTTAGGTTCAAAAATTCCTCCACTTTTTCTTCTCTAGTGGTGGCAAGAAAATATCAATCAAAGAATATTTCTTTAAACCGGTTCCAGCTCAAGACTACAGGTACCGGTTTCTGCTCCTCTAGAAGTCTCACAGCAAACCACCAACGTTCAGCCTCCCCTATCAGTATGTAGGTGGCATATAATACTTTCTGCTTATCGGTGTAGTGCAATACGGTCTGTATCTTTTCCATTTCCTGCACCTAGTTCTCTGCCGCAATCGAGTCTATACTCCCTGAAAAATTTGGAGGCTTCATTTTGGTGAATCGCTCTATAGTACAACCCTGGTCTGTTGATGGGTCTCCCTGCTCCCTAGAGCTCCGTGCAATCTCAGTCATAACCTACTGAACTACACTTTGTAAAACTGTGTCTGAATCACTGCTGCCCATACTAAAGGGCCCTGTACCATCCTCACCACTGGTGTGAGCACTGCTATCCTCAGGGTCCATCTTGAATAAAAAATAAACATAACCTAATGACCCTATCTTCATAACATAATTAATTTATTTATCTAACTAAAATCTCACATTATCAATTAATCTGATGTCCTTATTCTTAATTTAAGATTCAGTCCAACAATTTAGAAGCACAATCTGACAATAGTTTACTATGACTTTTCTAAAATTGTCACCCTAGGAAAGACACAGAAATCACTACGGAAATCCTGCTTCCAGACTGCGGAACAAAATCCAAAATTCTCATCTTAACTTCCCAACATTGACTCACTAAAATTTTGATCTGCCTCATTTCCTATCCTCTTCCAAAATCTATTTCTATACTTTGGTATTGTTTCCGCTGTACACTATAGTCTACAGAACCTAACAACTTAAGCTATGATACCACAATTGTAATGCCCTAAAAATTATGCTATATTTTTATTAATAATAATAATAATAATAACTCTGATACCAGAAAACATAAACTAAATTAACCTAGACCCCAAAGGAAACCAGGGATATACCTATCTATACATATATGACAACTATGCTGTGGAACTCATGATTTATTCAACCTTATATACAATACCAGAGTTTTACTATAACCAAAATACACATATACATCCCAAAAAGAACCCTAAATACCCTGGATCATACCCCCAAAAATTCATCCTGATTTCAACCAACTACTTACCATTCAGCCAGGGTAGCACTATCAGCCTCCTCTATCTCGGACTTGGTCCACTCGTCTATCGGGGTTTCCTGAAATGTTTGTATTTTTGGGGTGAGACACCTCTCAGTAAGGGAAATAGACTAATATCAACGTGTGGCAACATAAGTATTATTGTGTTATAAATATCTATTGTTCATGATAAACTGTATTTGATAAGTATATAAGATCTGTACATAATTTAACTGCATTTGACAAGTCAAGTAAAATTGTTATGTATTAATTTGAACAAATCGTAAATCAACATAACATACTATATCATACTAAATTTCAGTATACATATAAAACATCTACTATATATATATTACGAAAATTATGCACGGATGGATAACTATATATCATGAATTAACCCCGCATGATTCGGGTTGTGCGGCCCGTGGGCTGGACTTAACTCTAGCTAGCCTACCAAGTTAAGTCAAACATAACATAACTACGCACGATTGCCCACCCAACCTAGTCCACCCATCCTACTCTCTGCAACACTTCTCAGGTCGACACACAATGGGTATCCTACTCTCCACAACACTTCGGGGCTAATTGACCTCCAACCCAGCACTTTCTAAATAGTGTGGTTGCACTGTCGACTATCACCAACTTGGTTCACCCATCCTACTCTCGGCTATTTGGTGTATTCCCAAGAGGGGGTGAATTGGGTATTTAAAATTTATGCCTCCTAGGTTAAACCAGATTAGCAGTATTACGCAACTTAGGGTCTATCTATGCAATTATAAATTCAATGAACACATGTACAACATATAATGAATCAAGCATACAACATACATGTGTTGAAAATGAAAGTGTGGAAAATAAATTACCGAAATATAAAGTACATACACGATATGTTATTGGGGTTTGGCTAACTATGCCTACGTCCCCGCCTTTATCTTGCAAGCCAAGGATTCCACTAATACTCACTTAACAGGTGGAGAGGCACCGTTTACAACCAGGTCAGTTTGCATAGGGCTGACATTCTCCTTGCAGGGTGGAGAAAACCCTACTGATCCTTACGGGCTAGATCACCGCCCCCTCAGGTCGCACGTGGAATACAACAGATTTACAATATAAATTTCATGTACAATTTCAGTGCTTCTCCAACAAGAAGATTTGTACCAATATGCGCATGCAATAACCAATGCATTTCCAAGAGATAAGAACTATAAGCTCAATGAAGTTTAATGTGACTACTCTCTAAACAATGTCAATATAGCAAGTAGTTTGTGAGAGTATGTGTGTAATGATTTTGTGCAAGCAAACACTCAGTAATGTATAATCACGTATATGCTCAAGAGTGTTCTAACAAACTATTTCTTTGAAACAAGTTATAACATATCTCAATAACAAATCAGAGTTTCAAAGATGCTAATCAAATATTCAAACTAACTCAAAATATTTTCCTTTAATGAAATAGAGACAAGAGTAGTTTGAAAATATTATAACTTGGAAAAATATTTGCCCACCAAATATTATAGCTATAGGAGTCTTGCAATGACAAGGCAAAGATTCTCAAGCTTATGAGTTTTTCCCAACACAAGATTTATCGAATTAAATCAGTAAGATAACTCTTTGCTTAACTCTCAAAAAATCAACAACAAACTACAAGCACAATATTGAGAGTATTAAGCAAGCTACAATGAACACAATAGAAACTCTCACAAAGCTTGGTTAATCAAGAAATTTGGAGTATGAGAGTGTATGGAAGTAGTATGTGAATATAGGCTTGAAAAATCGAGAGAATATTTTTCTTAATCTTTTTCCTAATCCCCACCTAATGTGGACAAATGAAGACATATATATAGAAGAGGGGTAAATTAAAGCCATTGGGGATACACAAGGTATTATTAGGATTGTTTTAAAATATTTTAGCACAATTAAGCCTGTTTAAAAATTTAACCGCGGTAAAAATAATTTGCCAACCTGAGAGCATTGGTTGACTAGACTTGAGGTTCGGTTGACCCAGTGACGAAGTTCGGTGTACCGAAAGAAATTTGAACTGAAAGTTCAGTCGACCAGACAAGGGTCCCAAAGGCGATTTTTCATTTCCGTGCAGTTCAGTCGATTAGGTGATTTTGAACTATGAAGTTTGGTCGACCGAGCAGTTGGATTTTCCCACATGGGGGTTCAATCGACCAAGGCATTGACTTAAGGTTTTGGTCGGTCAACCGTGAAGTCAAACTTTGACTTGGTGAGAGTTCGGTTGATCGGGATATATTGACTAGGTAGGGTTCGGTCGATCATGCTATGGTTAAACTGTTGACCTGGTGACCGGTTCGGTCGACTGATAGATTTACACTATGAAAGTACGATTGACCGAACATGCATTTTTAATGCATTTTGGTTCTATTTCCTCATGCAATCACTCTATCCATATAAGCATATATGTTTATGCATGCATATGGATCCTAGGGTCATTCTAAGTCTTTTTGAGTACACCAAAAAAATTCGGCGTCGGTCAGCATCCCTAAGGTCCGTCTATGGTCTTGAGCTTGTAGTCTCTATCATGCATGTCATGCATTCATTATTACATACCATTGAATTATTACAGACCGAAATGAATAAAAGAAAATATACTAATACAACTGAAAATAAAGATCGGTCTTCATGCGCTGCTCCTTTGCAATTTCATGGAAAACGCCGGGGTATGCTTGTTTAAGTACTTCTCGACTTCCATTTCTCATCGGTCATCCATGCTTAGAAAAATAAACTTGTTCAAATACTCAAAACACACAGATGAGATACTTTGGTTTGTCATAATCAAAATAGAAGACGAACCCAAAAAGTCAACATCGGCAACACTTCTCGGGTCAGCACACACACTGTCTGATCTGACTAGTTAGCTACGGTACCGTGCTCTATAATCGATTCTAGTCCATCAGGGATTCTGATATCATATAATACGTTTCATATAATATATAATTAAAACGTATCTCATTTCATATTTCTGCATAAAATCTATCATATTATAATTTCTGAATAAACTGTTATATACATATAAATCTGTTTACGACATCTGGGCTGGTTGAATAATCACGGCATCTGCGCCAACTGAATAATCATGGCATCTGCACCAGTTGAATAGTCACGGCATCTGCTCCAGCTAAAACTTCACGGCATCTGTGCCGACTAAAATATCATAATATACTGAAAATATAATTTGTGTACTATTTATAATTTCTCTAAAAAATTCAGACGTCAAACCTTG
Organism: Malania oleifera; assembly: GCF_029873635.1. Taxonomy (NCBI): domain Eukaryota; kingdom Viridiplantae; phylum Streptophyta; class Magnoliopsida; order Santalales; family Ximeniaceae; genus Malania; species Malania oleifera. The sequence continues at coordinate 46,295,594 of NC_080419.1, forward strand.
CTTGTTTTGTGAAAATATAAAATATTTTGACATACCATTATTTACAGTAAAATTTATACTCATGTCATACACAAGTGAGTACTACTTTGTAATATATTATCTGGCTTGAGAAAACATATTTTTGCTGACAAAATAATATTAAATCTATTTTCAAAGTTTCCTCAGTTCAACATCAGTATTCCCAAAAACTATACTAATTCATATATATACCTTTCTGAATCAAATATTGTATATTCAATGATTAATTTACTGAAAATACCTAACTTAATCTCTCCCCTTACCTGGCTTACTAAGAAGCCTGCTGATAACCCTAAATCTATGCACCACGTCATTCGAAGTTCAAAACACTAAAATTACATTTTTTCCAAATTAATCAACCCAAAACCCAGAATATTTCTCATTTAACACTTCATATTCTAAATTAACAATTAAACCCTAAAATACCTTACTTACCCTGATTTTGGAGTGGTACCACAGAACTCCAACTCAACGATCCGCTCTAGTTAATTTGCAAAAAATCACCCCACGAACCTCATGGTAGCTTCTGATCATCAAAATGGGCTATAATCGGAGTGAAAGTGAAGAGAGAAGGGGTTTAGGGTCGTAGGGTTTAGAGAGAGAGAGGGACTTTGTTTTGATTTAACAAAAGAAGCTCGCGGGACTTCTTTAATTTCAACACTACTGAGAAAACCATCGACGGTTTTCTACACCCCTCACAAAACCGTTGACGATTTGGGTTTTAACCCGCCCTTTTTACCATTTTACCTGTAACCGGCCCGCGGTAAATACAAAATTGTCGACAATTTTCTTAGTACTCCAGAAAACCCTCACCAAACCATTTTTCTCTTTTCTTTTATTTTTCTTATCATTTCTGTTGACCTTATAGATCGCACCTGGTTTTGATAATGACAAATATTCAGGTATTTGATAAATGTCAAGTGTTTGTGCAGGTCTAAATGAATATCCCAAGGAAGGACACTTGAAGCAACTAGAAGACTTTGAAGACCTTTTAAATTTGTAATTGTAAATTCAATATGTGTAATATGGGTCTGTAATAGTAACTTAGGATGTGATCTGTATTTATCTTACCTGCACGTCATGCATATAGGATATATGGTAAGTTCAATAAGACCATAGTAAGACTCTAGGTCTCAACACTCACACACATAGCATATAATATAAAGGAGTGTTGAATTTGTGCTTGAATTGAACATTTCTAAGCAACTTGAGAGAGTTCGGGTGATCAAACCCTTGGAGTTCAAAACTCCTCGGGTGCCCGACTGTTGATAAGTCAACAAGTTGACCAACTCTCGGGCGACCAATCCATAAATATACATACCATCCACGAGCGCCCGAACCCCTTGAAAGGGACAGTCCACCAACTCAGGCGACCGATTGTTTTAGTTCAAAAAGGACCTCGGGCGACCGAACACATGGATTCAGGCCACCGAATATAGGATCGAGCACCCGAAGTCACGAAGCAATGCTACTGACTTTGATTTCGGGTCTCCGAATGTGAAACCGAGCGACCGAACTAAGTTTAATAATATTTATTATTGAGTCTTATTGGGCGATCGAACCTCGGTTCAGCCACCCGAATGCCATCCAATTTAAATTAATTTAACTACCGTAAAACAAGGTTAATTTGAGCAAATTGCATCTTAATCACTTAGGACTTTTTTAATTATTCCCATTATGTCCCAACCGGTTATATTTTTACCCCTGACTATAAATATGAGTTCATTTGCCAGATTAGCACAAGATTAACAAATAGATTAGCCAAAATATCCTCTCTTTTGAAAATACATCTTTTGGCCAAATACTCTCAAATCTCCATTCATTTGATATCTTCTAAGATTGTGTGAACATTTTTAGAGTGCTTAAGATTGCTCTAGTTTGCTAGAAACTCCCATTTGAGTTTCTTTTGGGGAGTTTTAGCTTAGGTTTATACCACATATTTGCTCATTATAAATCTTGTGTGGGGATAAATCAAGTAAGCTTAGGATATTTGCATCTTTGTTGCAAGTGTCCAGTAGCTTGAATTTTCGTGTGCAAAGATTTCTCAAACAAGCAACTATTTTCAAACTAGTGTTGTGCATCTTTCATTGAGGAAAACTCTTTTTGAACTAGTTTGATTATTTGATTCGTATACTTGGAAAATTGATGTGCTATTGAAATACTTTGTTTTGATTCCAAGATATTGCTTGTGTTGAACACTGTTGAGCATCATATTGATTATATTGTGTTGAGTATTGATTGCACAAAACTTGCATCACTAAACTTACACTACATCCACATTATTGATGTGTATGTGATTGCGCGTATTGGATACATATCTGCTTTGCATGAAAGCATAATCATTGTACCATTGGAATGAACATATTGTTGTGTTTCCAAGCGTGGCTTGAGGGGGCGGTAATCCAGCCCGGTAAGGATTGTGTAAAGGTTGGGGTCAGTCCTGTGAATTTGACCTATGGCCTTTTCCGTCCCGCAAGGAGAATTTGTAAAGGTTGAGGTCAGCCCTGTGCTAATTGACCTGATTGTAATCGGCGCCGCTCCACGTGTTAAGTGAGCATTAGTGGAATCCTTGGATTTGCGAGCTTGAGGCGAGGACGTAGGCACTAGGCACAGTTGGCCAAACCCCGATAACATATCGTGCATGTTCTTTACATTTCTGTAATTTATTTACTGCACGTGTATGTTTTATTGATTTAAATTTTCGCATATCATTATCAACGCAATTGGTGAATCATTAGACAGACCCTAGGTTGTGAATGTACTGCTGCTATTTAGGTCAAACTTAGGAATAAATTTTTAATACCTAATTCACCCCCTTCTTGGGAATACACCAAAGCTATCAATTTATTTTTTCTGGGTCTCTACACTAAGGGCTTCACAACAAACATAAGTTTGAGAAGTACTTGCATGAGACTTATGTTGCAATAAACATGGAGTTCTATCTAAGTCTTCATGTCTTTATGCTTGATCTTCATCCAAGATTTTCTTTAATATCACTAGTCATTCTTCATTTTGCTTGTGTTTTTCATGGCTTTAAACTTAAATATGGTCCATTGTACTTGTAAGATATAATACCTGTAAATACACTTAAAAGCGCAATTCAATTCCTTAGTTTGTCATTATCAAAACGAAATTAAGTCTTGTTAGGCCAACACCTACGAGTGTGTGCATCTACAGTGCGTGGCATGCTCACAGAGAGAAAAATCATAAAAATCTGAAAAAAAAAAAAAAAAAAAAAAAAATGAAGGCACAGGTGGCATGCTCCTTTGAGTTTGACTTTGTTAGTTTATTTTAATATTATATTATTTAAAATGACTAATTATATTAGAAATGGTACCTTAAAGTTAGATTTTATTTAAATTAAATTTTTGAAAAGCATATATTTTGGAGGTAGACATTTATTTAATTGAGTTTTTAAAAAGAGTACGTGCCTTGAAATTAAATTTTTATTCACTTGAGTTTTTGGGAAAAAAAATATTTAGATATCTATTTATTGAGTTTTTTTTTTGTTTTTTTGTGTTTCTTAAATTGAAATTATTAAGTGTACCTTATTTTTTGGTTTTGTGTGCCTATAAATACCTTAAAGCATTGACTCTAAAATATAGTCTCTACACATAATTTTCTTCACATCATTTTTATCATACTAAATGTGTTCTTTGTGGAGTTTTGGACTCTTCCATTTTTGTAGAATTTAAGAGAGTTGTACGATTCAAATCGGATTGCTATATCTTGGGGAAGACAAGTCAAAGTGTAGTTGTGATGCACCGATTCGTGGTTTAAGTCGAAAAAATCACAGAGACCTTGAATTTCCTTAAAGAACAAGATATGTATCCGTGCCTCAACCTAATCGTGAATCATGTTTATGTTTGATTTGTGTATAAGTTTATATATGTATAAAGAAATAGGAAAACTAAAAATTCAATTGAAAGTTAATTTAGGTAATAATACATGAAAATTGGAGTGGCATAAAAGGTTAACATGAAATGATTAGAATATGAGTTTTGGAACATAGGTGGTATCTCTATTTTAGTGAATGAGTATATAGGATAAGATTAGAATTTTATTTTTTGTTACTTTGATCAAATATATTGTTTTATGCTTTTGTAGGAGTAGTTTAATTTTGTGTTCAGTGTATTATTTTGATACTAATAAAAAATATATTATAGACATATAATTCATTAATATATGTTTGAATAACCACACACATATAAGCATATTATTATTTATATTACTATTGAAAGCATTTATTTATATTTACAATAATTACTGAGGGTGAGATTGAGATGCAATCCTAATATCAAAGATACCGGTCACACGATTATTTAATATGTATAAATAAAATTAATTATTTATGAACCTAATATTTAATATATATATATATATATATATGTATAAATAAAATTAATTATTTATGAACCTAATATTTGATATATATATATATATATATATATATATTAAATGCTAAGTCAAATTAAATAGTCAATTTGCTTAAATAAGAATGCACATCTTCTATTATGTACTTCTTAATTACCACTCTTCTGAGAATTTAAATATGAAAACTCTAATATAAAAATTTAGATTTTAATTATTAGGATATCTCTTGAAAAATAAATGAGATTTATTAGACTTGAGTAGCAATACAAAAGGTCATTTGTTTTATTAATGCTTTTCAAGTTGAATTGCAAGGGCCAGTCTTCTTTAAAATGGAATAGGACCTACTAGACACACAAAAAAAGTATGATTGTGAATAGTGGTCTCCAAAAGAAATTTCTAGGAGTCAAATCTCATGGGTTGATTGAATAAAGGAAAAAAACCTAGCCACACGGAGCCAAGGGCATTGGATTGACGTAACTCATTTTGGACTTCTCCTACCAATAAATAGCGATGACAAAACATAAATTTAAATAATCATGTTTGGTGGGGATGATCAATGCCCTTTAATGAATGGAACAAGTAAAAAAGGGAGTAGATAGGGATTTAGGATGATAGAATTTGGATATTAGCCTCCTAATATTAAAAAAATATATGCGCAATAATTTAGGCTTAACATCAGTCGAGGACAAGATAAGGGAAGGGCGGCTTAAATGGTTTGGGTATTTGAAATGCAGACCTAGTGGAACATTTGTGAGGAGGAGTGAGTTAATTATTGTTTATGGCATGAAAAGAGTTAGAGGTAGGTCTAATATAACTCCAAATGAGGGAAGGATTTAATGTCCTCTGATATAATAGAGGAAATGTTGTCAATTGGGTGAATTGGCAAAAAGGATTCATGTAGTTGACTCCTCTTGGTAAGACTCAAGGCTTCTTGTTGTTAACATTCTCCTCTTGATCTTTCATTCTCCAAAAGCATAGGAGGTTGCAATGTTCCTCCTTCCAAACTATGCATGCATCCCCATCCTTATCTTTAGCTATGGATCTCTCTCACACACTCTCTCTCTAAACTTAAAATGCCCCCTACGGGCAGAAACCTCTATTAGCCCCCTAGGTTTCATATTGATTTTGATTATGAATTAGTGCATGTATTATATGAATTTGTGTTCTATGAATGTGATAGTTATTTTCTTTATGTACATATATGAAAATCATTAAATAAGAACTAGTGGATGTGTTATATGAATTTGTATTCCATAAATTATTATGTGACAATTTTTTTCTTATATATATATATATATGGAAATCATTTTTTAATTTGTGCTCCGTGAATTATTATGTGATCGTTATTTTCTTTAATTTATGTTTACATATAGAAATCATTTTTGGTATTTAGGGCTAAGTATATTAATACCTATCTAGAAAGCAAATGTACCAACTTGAGTAGTAAAATGACCATGTATTTTTATTGAAAGCTCTAAATGTGACAATACCCTTTATATTTAAAAATGAACTCATGCATATTTTCAAAAACATTCAATTTGACTCTTATATATCAAATAAGTGTTTTTGAAAAAGTGCATCTCACATCTTAAGGAAAAAATTAGACTATAATTCTATACTATTTATTAATCTAATTCTATATTTTATTCCACGTGGGTCCAAAAATCATAATATTATTTCATATAAAACTAGACTTATCATTATCTCTAGAAAAATTTCACGTAGAGATTTTGAAGATATAATGAAGGATTAATAATTAATACTATATGGTCATTTTGCACTGCCTTAAAGTCAGAAGTAGAAATAAGTATATGTTGCAATTAATTAGACATATCTTACTGTAAAAATTTTGAAAATATTTCTTTCTTTCTTTTTTTATATATGAAAATAGACATTATAGGGCTTCCAAAACAATATGGCACACTTAATTTGAATAAATATTCTATTTGTTATGAATTGTACAAATCAGCCAATAGATTATGACCTCTGTCACAAAATCAGTTCAACATATCTATTGTATTTGCATTTTATCTTTTCAAAGGCTACTCCAATTGGAGTGATTCTTTTTTTTATTGGAAAATAGACTTGTTGATAAGTCAATACAATTTTTTATAGAATCTAATTTGGTACTCACACAACCGTTTGTGATTTTATAAAATATATCATCTCACCTAAAAATCATAATTTTTGTCATATCATTAATTGTTTAGCTCCAACTTTAACCACATGGAGTCAAACCTCTCCAACATCTTGTGGAAAATTTTGACTATAAAAAGAGTTCAATTTCAAGGAAGAAAGGTAAGAGGAATCGCTATAAAAGTGGTCTCCCATTCTCCTCCATATTTCTAAGTGATATAGCGTTTTGTTCTTGCTTAAAGAGCACTTTCTTGTAAAAGTTCTTTTCATTAGTTTTAACTTTCTCTAAGTTCCAAGTCTCAATTCTTGAAGAGAGTTTGAGTTGTAAGCTTGCATTGTGGTATCAATCGACTTAAAGATACTAAGCCACATATCATTTGTATTTCTCATCATTATAAGTGTTGTTTGAGCCCCGGCGAAAGGCTCGTTTTATATTATAGTCCTAGTGAAAGGTTAGGTCTTGTAATTGTACTCTTACCCTGGTTAAAAGGCAAGAAGTTTGCTAGTGGAAATTTCAGTTTGGATTCGGTCAAGAGTGTGTACATAGGTGCTCGTGAAGGAGACCAAACCGCTATAAAAGAGTTTGAGCATTTCTCTCCCTACTCTCTTAAGTTACTTATTATTTGATTAAATTAATTGCTTAATTGTGTTTATGCAATTTCATACATTATTTTGGGTTATTGAAGCATGCAGGGTGGGTTTTGAGCGAATATAAACTTTTTGTTATCTAAGCTTTCGCAACGCATTCACTAAAATATACATATTAGACTATTACTCACCAAAAGTTTGATGAAAGGAGTAAGTGTCATAAAAATTAGAAAAAGACCCGATTCACCAACACCCCCCCCCCCGGGGGGCGGGGCGGCGCCTTCCCCTTTTCTTGGGTTTCGTAAAGGGACCAACAACCTCAAATCACATTGAAAATCCAAAGGGGAAGGTTCTTTGCCATGACCATCTGCATCCTTGCTGCTCTTCCGGTGAAGTTATCCGTGAAGGTGAATAACAAGATATGTAAGCTTTGAAATTATTTATAACAACAACATGGCAAGGATTTGCTAGCTATAGTTAGAGGAGATGTTTTTTCTAAACGAGATAATGTGCCTCTGCTTGTGATAACTTTACATTGCCCATTGGAAAATTGTTTTGGGTGTCATTTATTTATTTTGGATGCCTATTTGATGACTTTTCATTTAAAGTTTATCACTTGATTTTGGTCGTACTGCTCATTTGAAGTTTCATTTTATTCCTTTTTTATCTCGTTTCATTTTTCAAATCAAACATGAGGAAAGGGTTTTAGATAATGAGCTCATGAACAAGTCGTGATTTTTTTTTAAGTTCTACTATATAAATTTTAGAACACACTCATTACTATTGAAAGTAATAAAAAAAATTATGAGTTAAAATTAAAGGCAATAAGCTTAAATACTCTCCAATTGTGATTTATGATTGGTGATTTTTTTTAATCAAATTATTGCTTGTGAATCAATAGAAATTATTGTAACATAAAGAGATTTTTTATTAAAAAAATTGGACAATTATTGATTTGCTATTTATAGTAGTAATAGCAAATATTATTTTAAAAAATTCCTAATATATTAAAATATTTCAATTCAGAGAAATGTACTTGATGTACACTTAAATCAAATGATTGCATTTCACAAAATAAGTAAAAAAAAACAAACAAACAAGCAAAAGAAAAAAATAAAATAAAACGCCTTTGCACACCACTGGCACGTGAAGCAACCACTTTTAGAGTTCACTTTTTCCGACCAAACATCATGAGTTTTCGCAGTTCGTGTACTATTATTTTAGATGTTTGGTATTATCATATTTTATCGGGTTAATTTTCAAACATGCATACTCCATTAAAAGATGGTCAGTAACCCCCACGCAAAAAGTGCTACTCTAAATAGCATTTTTAAATTTAAAAAAAAAACTATTTGGAGTATCGTCTTTTCTGTTAAAAAAAAAAAATGTTGGACCATCCAACGTGTTTTTGGACGCATCAATATTAGAAATAAAGTTCCACCCGAACTTTTCTCAAATATTTTTAATTAAATTAAATTAATTAAAAAAAAAAAAAAAAACTCCATGACTATTACATTTCCTAAAATTTTAAAAAAGATGTCATGAAACAAATGCTTTCCGAGAAAGTTTAGTAATAACAATAACATCACAAAATAAGTATTTCTTTTTAATTAAATCATATGACGAATTATGTACTTCTGTCGAAATTCGAGAATACAAGTCTTTTCTTTTCTATCCAATCTATCTATATATTTAACATAAATCATGTGTGGGACACATGTCATCACCAATTTTTCAAGTAGTTTTTTTTTTTCTTCTTATTTTGTCTTTTTCTTTTTCTTTTTTTCTCACTCAAAACATGTCCGTGGGGCCCATTATGTTATGCTCATTTGTTTTCTTTTCCTTCTGTCTCTTTCTTATCTTTTTAAAAATCTCTCCCCTCCTTTTATGTCTTTCAATTTTATTTTATTTTTCAAAAGCTTTGATTTTAAAGATTTTGAATGAGGAAAAAAGTAAACAAAAATATATTCTTTTCTTTTCTCATCAAATACTATTGCAAGTAAAATTTATTTCAACATAATTATAATTCAAAGAAATCAAAGGTAAATATGTGCAAAATGAAAACAAAAATTATTTATTGTCGTACTAGTTTATTTTTTTTCTTCTTTATTTTTTTCATACCTAAATGTGTAAAAAAAAAATTATATGTTCCTTTCTTTAATATTTTTTACTTTTAAGCAGACAATAAAAGTAAGAGTTGGATGTTCAAATTATCAAACTAATTTAAATTATTGGTCTCACTTTGATACTTACAAATATTAAAATTATAAAATTAATTTAAATTATGAAAAAAATATATATAAATTTATATATCATGTTACATTTAGATTGGCACAAATTAAAATTATTATTATTTTCTTTTTTCTCTTTTTTTTTCCCCCTCATTCCTCTCTCTCCGTGTCTCTCGCATTTCATTTTCATCAACTAGCAAATCTTTAATTATATGTATTTGATATAACAGTATGCATATTACTGATATATTATATTATATTTTTTTAATCTACAATCAAATAAAGATTAATTTTTTATCCTAGACTTTACAATTTAAAATTCTCATTAAATATTGCTGCTATGCTATATATAAATCTACATTGTATATTTTTTAAAAATAATTTTATTAGTGTGTACCCTAAATTTTATATTGAGTATTTATTTTAATATAATCAAATTAGTATCCCGTTGTTTAACACGTAAGCGATAAATTAATGAAGAATTTGTCCACGTAGACAGCCTTTATTGTATTATACGAGTATGCGGTTGCGCAGTGCAGAGCCAGCCAAAATATATAGGAGAAAACAAATTAAAAATAACGCCGTTGCCGGGGATCGAACCCGGGTCACCCGCGTGACAGGCGGGAATACTCACCACTATACTACAACGACTGGACGGTGGTTTGCTTATCTTATTTTTACATAACTTAAAAAATAACTCCTCATATGTGAATAATAGAAGGCTCCCTTTTAAGATTATATAATTGCATTACATAAGCTAAATCTCCTATCACTAATTCTCATTTGCTATTTGCACGCGCACACACATTCACACTAATGCTTCCCTCAATATGCACATGAATATATTACACAAACATTGAAATTTTAAAAATGACTCTCTTAATTTTATATTGACTTGCTATTCTCCTAAATATTTATGAAAATTTTGAAATTAGATAATTTTATTTTGTTTGTAAATATACACAAATATCTGTTTTTTTATTTTTTTTAAACCAACGATAAATTAAATTAGAAATTGAATTTGTTTAAGCTTAGTTTGATCCCTCTTGGATTTTAAAAAGACACTAAAAAAAAGAGTTGGTAAAAAAAAGGAGTTGATTCTAAATTTATATTCAATTTTACTTGTAAAAACAAAACGTTTGTCCAAGGGAGGATAAAACTCAAACACTCATAAATAAGGAAAGGAAGTCGAACTTCTTAAATTTTATGAAATTTTAAATGTTTTGTAAAGTTTTATGATATTGTTCAAGTTTTATAAATCTTTGTGAAATTTATGAACGGGTTTATGATATTTTGTGAAATTATAATTTGTATTTAGAAGAGAGAAGGGAAGAAGAGAGTGAGAAGGGAAGAGAAAATGAGCGAGAGAAAAGGGAGAGAAATGAGAAAAAAAAAAAAGATTTTATACTTAGGGTTAGTGGGACACATGTCACAACCCTGTCTAAGTATTCTGGGGCGACATGGAGCAATCCTGACTATTTGATTGGCATTTTCTTTGGACGATCGGATAATTATCACATCAACGATCCTAGTCAAAATTTCATATCTAATCAAGGGGTGACACGTGGTAGGTGACGTCATGCTGACATCACCTTGCTACAAGAAATTCAAAAAAAAAGGGGGGGGGGGGAGGGGGAAAGAACTAGAGGTTGACACATGGTAGGTGATGTCACGCTGACGTCACCCTACTACAAAAAAAAAAAAGGGCTGTGTCCCCATTATGGGTGGACACTTGGCCCACCAAGCCAACCGGACTTAGCTTGATTCAAAACGATCTGGTTTTTACAGAACCATTCCTTTTATTTATTTTAATTGGATTTTTTAATTTTAAAAATGTGGAAATTAGAGAAAAATCATGAAAAATTAGGAAAAATACTTTGGAAGTCAGAAAAAAAATATATATATTTGACTTGTTTTAAGTCCAAATAAAGGAGAAAAAGTCTTTAAAAATCTCGAAAGTAAATAGAAAAATACTAAAAAATCTCAGAAAAATTTTATAAATTTTGAAAAAATCTGGGGATATTTTTAAAGACTCTTTTACTCAAAATTTGAAAATTTTTCCCAATTTTTGTGTGGGTGTGCTCCAATGATTTTAAAAAGGACAAAAAGGTATTTTAGACCCCACCTGTTTAACTCTGAGGGGGGGTTTATCTAACAAGATCCCCTCATTTGGTGGTGTTATTAGATATTCTTAAATCACACTTTAATTTTCATTTGCCTTTTAAATTCTTATTTATTCATTTTTTTTTAAAAAGAATTTAATTAAAGACCATTAATTTAGTTTAGGGATAATTCGTAATTAATTAGGTACCGCTCGTAGAACATGTGTGTAGGGGGTGTTGATATATTCTCCTCGTATAACTGGAATCCTAAGACTATTGGTTCCTTGACCTAGGATTAGTTTAAAGACTAATCAAATGAGTAGTAATTAGGTGTCGTAACCACACGTAAATAAATAATAGGTTAGTGACGACTCCATTTCAATTTCCAACATTTATTACCCCTCATCCATTCTGGGGACACCCTTGCCTGTTGGGGGCACGTCACGACAAATGTAATATTAAAAATATAGTTATAAGAAAATATAATGATAACAAGGAATATAATAAACTATAATATACAAAGTATAATCAAGTTGATATTATTGTTAGTAAAATTAATTACTATATAATTAAAAATAATAATATTACAAATATGATTTTGTTAGTTTATTTTAATATTATATTATCAAAATTGATTAATTATGCTAGAAATGATATGTACCTTAAAGTTAGATTTTATTCAAATTAAATTTTTGTCAACGACATATATTTTGGAGTTAGACTTTTATTTAATTGAGTTTTTGAAAAAGGCGTATACCTTGAAGTTAGACTTTTACTCACTTGAATTTTTGGAAAAAAAAAATATATAACTTAGGTTTAGATATCTATTTATTGAGTTTTTAAATTTTTTTGTGTTTCCTTAAATTGAAAATATTAAGTGTACCTTATTTTTAGGTATTGTGTGTCTATAAATACCTTAAAGCATTGGCCTTAAAATATAATCTCTACACATAATTCTCTTCATATCACTCTTATCATACTATTCTATCATCTAAATATAGAGAGTTTAACAACTTAAGAAATATGTTCTTTGTAGAGTTTTAGACTCTTCCATTTGTCAAAAATTGGAAAGATTCATAAGATTCAAATTAGATTTTTATATCTCGGGATAGACAAGTTAAAATGAAGTTGTAATGCATTGGTTCGCGAGTTAAGTCAAAAAAACCATAGAGACCTTGAATCTACTTAAGAAGAACGAGATATCCATGCCTCAACCTAATCGTGAATCATGTTTGTGTTTGATTTGTGTTTTAGTTATATATATATATTTGTATTATATTTCTAACATTATGCACAAAAGAAAAAAGAAAACTAAAAATTCAATTGAAAATTAATTTAGGTAATAATACTTGAAAATTGAAGAGGCATGAAAGATTAACACAAAATGATTAGAATCTGAGTTTTGGAATAATTAGCATTATCTCTGATAACATCATTGTTGTATTTTTATTTATTATTTTTTGGGATCAATTTGAGGCCCACACTAAGTATGGATTGCGGAATGAGAAATGACACGTCTCCTTTAATTACCACTCTTCGGAGAAATTAAGCATGAAAACTCTAATATAGAAATTTTGATTCTTACTATTAGGATATTTCTTTAAAAATAAATAAGATTAACTAGACTTGAATAGCAATACAAAAAGTCATTTGTTTTATTAATGCTTTTCAGGGTGAAATGCAAAGCCAGTCTTCTTTAAAATGGAATAGGACCTACCAGGCACCAAAAAAAAAAAAGTATGATTGTGAATAGTGGTCTCCAAAAGAAATTTCTTTAAGTCAAGTCTCATGGGTTGATTGAATAAAGGAAAAACCTACCCAAGGGCATTGGATTGACGTAACTCATTTTGGACTTTTCCTACCAATAAATAGTGATGACAAAACATAAATTTAATTAATCTTTATGTTTTTTTGGGATGATTAATGCCCTTTAATGAATGGGGCAAGTAAAAGAGGGAGTGGATCGGGATTTATGATAATAGAATTTGGATGTCAGCCTCATAATATTGAACACACATACGTGTATTCATACATGATCTGCAAGTCATGTGGCCTTCCACCACCCTCTTTTCTCCTTTCTTTCTACGATTGCTATGATTTTATCTCTATCCTTGTGCTTTTGATGAAAGTTAACATGATAAGTCTATTCACAATTAATCCAACATCTACCCATCTAAACCCATACAATACCTTAAAAGGTGCTTACTTTTTTATCAAACATATTTTTTTTTGCATCTGACCCTTTATACCGTCATTTACTAGAGCTATAAGGTAAGGTCATTATGCTATACAGAAGCCAAATGGACTTACCAATGCTAACTTGGTGTTGATTTAGCAAGAATTAGCCATAGAAATTGTTTGATCGGTAACTCACACTTCTCATGAGGTGTCAGGCGCGAGGAAAATAATCCTAGGCCTTTTGGAAACTAAGATGAGATCTTGAATGGAGAGCATGCCAAGAGATATGTTCAACAATTCAAGATTAACAACATAAATGTTTACAAAAGCCTTTGCTACTATTCGCCCTTTGTTCTCCTATGGGCATGGCTGAATCATTGTCTATAGCTGCAATGATGGATTTGTTTAGCATATTCTTTTGCAAGAGGACACTGAAAGAAGAACCCCATTTGCTTCACAATCACCCCCAGTTAGACTTAGCAGCGTGGGGGCAATAAATTCTTTTCTCAAAGACTATTGACTATGAAGATCACACGAGTGATTTATTAGTCGATTTTATAGAAGAAAATGAAGAGATTGAACCCAACATAGGCCAACATCACAAAGATTCCATAGTAATCGATGACACTATAGAAGAGAAGGATTTTCATTCGGAAAAATATGAAGAATATCATAAAATGTATTTGGCCAAGGACTTAAACCTTGTTGGTGATAAAGCCTAAAGTTCTTCAACAAAAACTTTGAACTAAATGAGAATCATTCATTGCCTTGGCCTAAATCTAATAGCGAGTGATCTTCTTCCATCTTTTCTCTTGGTTGGTCAAAACTAGTTTCAAGTTCAATATTCTAGAAGCATTGCTCACGAATAATTTGATCGACCCTATTCATCCTAGAAAGGGTAATATATTCTTCACACCCGAAATGTGAAAAAAAAAATGCTTACTCATTAGAAAATGATAAGTGCCATTAATGGAGCAGTGCTCTTGAAAAATATTCATAGTTTCCCAATTTTAGAATCCACCTGTAGGCTTACGCGAATGTTGCCAAGTGAAGAGCATTATGAATATCGCCTAAGATAACCTCGCCTGGCATGAGGCAGATTATTTTAAGGTAAAGCGAATTATTATTGAAAAATTCATCGAAATGAAATGCACAACAAGCATTGCCTAAGTTATGATGGAAAATTATTTAAAGTGAATATTAGGTTTTTATTCATGTTTATTTAAATTCAACCGGTGTTTAGGACTTAACTTGATAAATATAACATAATAAGAGACTAGAGAAATATAACATAATAAGAGTCTTAATCTAATTATCCCAACATCTTGGCGAGGGCTGATGGATCTTATAGATGTTGAAGCGAGTCTTCTTCATCGGACAATGTCATATTCTCTCCAAAACTATTGTGGCACGCATAAGTAGTATGTGATTTGGACAACTAATCACCTCACCTTTTTCTCTTTTGCCACATCATAATATTTGGCAATGAGCATAAAATAATTCTAACTTCTGGAGCAAGTGGCATTATCCTCACCTTTCAACCTTGTCAACTTCTAAACATCCTTGCATTTTTTTATCATATACTTGATGGTACTAATCTTCAAGATACTCTAGGCAACATCTTAAATATTTATCTTTCACGAGATATCTGTATTTTCTTATCATAATCTCACGATAGACATTATGATTAGGAGCTTCTCGGGTAAATGCTTTCAATTTGGTGATTCACTTACTAATAAAAGGATATTTGGTGTTTGTCGGCTTTATTGCTTAAATGATAGTGCGGAGATATTCTATTTTCACTTCACTTGATAAAACCAAAACCCCATTAGAGAGTGTTGAGGATAGGATTGCATCCATCAATATTGCCTTTGGAAAATTAGCCGACGACGAAGAGGTGACCTCTTCACTATGATAGAAGGAAGCAAAGAATGCTTCCACATATTTCGTACTCTCCATTTTGTAGATCATGAATGAAAGCGGAAGCAATGATAAGATTTAAATAAATCAAGGTGAAATGGATAATACTTGGAAATTAACCTTTCTATCACAAAGAATCCATCGTGCGGTTAGACTAAAGCAAGCAGTTAGGGAAGGTCACTTAACCTTTATGGCAATTAAGCAATGGTGGTGGATTAAGTGATCGTTTGACCAAAAACGCCTTATGAAAATCGCTTAATTATTATAGCAACTAACTGGAGGGTCATAAATGTAAGCCCCAAATTTTACCCTTTTTTGGCTAACGACACGATTAATATACCTCTCAAACGTGTAACTTGTCACCTTGTGATGGACAAAACAGGGAAAAGACTATTTTGAGTATCAAGTGACCAAGAAAGGAAGACTATAACACATTTTGATTGGCTAACACTGAGGTCATGATTTATGATCACTCATTTATAAGCGTTACAAGTAACTAAATGGAGCAACCATAAGCGACATTAATTGTGACATCCTTGTGTTCCTCCTTGGAAAGTAATGACAATTGTTCAACTAAGATAGTTGCCCTAAAAAAGAGCTCGTCTAGGTAAGATGAATCACGTGTCACCGAATCAGTGAAGTGACTAAATGGGAATCACCTTAAAGGAGAGGTAAGTCAAACACCATAGGTGACGTGCAAATTCCCTATAAGATGGAATCACTTATCACTCAAGTACTAATAAAGAACAAGGAGTGAACAAACGACGATGGTCTCATATGTCATTAGTAGATGTTTGCCCAAAATAATTGGCAACAATGGTTGCTTAACTCATCAAGCGAAGGTTGCCCATCATTAAACAACAAGATGGATAAGTATTAGGCAAGCATATCATTTATAATAATTTGCACTTTTAATGTTATAAAATGGTCCTAATTTATAATTAAGTTTTAATTTTTTTTATAAACTTCATCTGTTATTAGGATTTATTATTTTGAATTTGTGCAGAAGGATATTAATATGTGTAATGGTTGTTGTAAGAATATCTCTAACTCAACTCAATAAACATTACGCAATAGTCCAATGCTAAACAAGCTGCAGTGCCTTTTATCCCTCTTATCTCTTTATCTCTTTCTCTCTCACTTTCCTCTCTCCTTTGTTTCTTCTCTCTTTATCTCTCCTTACCTCTTCTAATCTAAGTTTTTTCACCTCCCTCTCTTTTTCCTCCTATTATTTCTATAATTCTGTAGCTATCCTTGTACTTTTGATAAGAATTGATATAATGAGGCCATTCATAACCAATCCAACATCTACTTACCTTTTCTAATTTAAGTTTTTTCACCTCCATCTTTTCTTCTTCCTTCTACAATTTCTACGATTCTATCATTATATTTACACTTTTAATGAAAGTTGACATAATAAGTCCATTCACAATCAATCCAACATTTACCCATCTAAATTCAAACCATCCCTTAAAAAGGTGCTTGATTTTTGACAAAAAAAAAAAAGGTAAAGAGGTTGATGGTTTTGTGAAGATTTAAAGGAGAAAATATCCTTATGGTTAAACTTGAGACATTTATGTTGGAAATCTCAAATTTGAATCCCGAAAAGGAAAAAAGAAGGGGGAGGATATAGGATGAGACATGGGGCAGCTCTCCTAATCTAGATTCAATTTAACTCTCCAAACGAACAAAAGAAAACTGCTCTAAAAACCCGAGGGGTGTTTAGATATTATAATAAATCCTCATTGTATCTCATTGTTTTCTAGTTTAATCACAACATAGATTGATGTACTTAAAATAATAAAAAAAATAAAAATATAGTAATAGTGTTGGGCTTTGTGGAGCCTAGTCGCGTTCAATCTAGATGATAACTTGACTTTTCTTTAATGTGAGATTTCTATCTTAATGCTTAGTCCATGGAGTGAAGGATTGGGTCGTAGGGGTCCGAGGGTGATGCCCCGGGAAAATTTTTGGGGCCCATTTTGTAGACCATTCGGAACCCTGTGCGCAGTATATAAAATGATTGTTTTTTGGGTGATTAGGTTAAGCCGTCACACTTTGCGAGAGAGAGAGAGAGAGAGAGAGAGAGAGAGTATTGTACCGCCACACTCTCTATTTTTTCTTTTTGATAATAGTGAAATCCCTGTAACTCCGTGGACGTAGGCAAAATTGTCGAACCACGTAAATACTGTCTTATGCGTGTGATTGATTTTTCTTTGCCGTGCATTCTTTCTCTATTTTGTTTCTCACAAGTTTTGGGAATTTGTTGTTAATTCCTAACAACTGGTATTAGAGGTTCGAGTGGGAGCAATGATAGAGGAAGCAGAAAAGGCGTATGGAATAGAAAAGTTTGATGGCATAGACTTTGGATTCTTGAAGATGCAGATCGAGGATTATCTCTATGGGAAGAAGTTGTATTTGTTGCTTCTAGGAGAAAAACCTACTACTATGAAGGACAAGGAATGGACTCTTCTTGACAGATAGGTACTGGGAGTTATCAGATTAATTCTGTCTAGGTCTATTGCACACAACATTGTGAAGGAGAAGACTACAACAAATCTGATGAAGGCTTTGTCTGGTATGTATGAAAAATCGTTAGCAAATAATAAGGTACATATAATGAAGAAACTTTTTAATTTGAAGATGGCATATAATGCATCAGTAGCACAACATCTGAATGAGTTTAACACTATCACAAATCAATTGTCGTCTGTAGAAATTGATTTTGATGATGAGATTCGTACACTGATCGTTTTGGCTTCGTTGCCAAACAGTTGGGAGGCAATGAGGATGGTAGTAAGCAACTCTACTGAAAAGAAAAAACTGAAGTACAATGATATACAAGATTTAATTCTGGCTAAGGAGATTTGCAAAAGAGAAGTGGGTGAAACCTCAGGATCTGGTTTTGCCCTAAACCTTGAGACAAGAGGCAGAGTTAATGACCGAAATTTAGATTGGGGCAGATCAAAATCCAAAAATTATAATCAGAACAGAAGTAAATCTAGATCTGGCCAAAAAGGACAATGTTGGAACTGTGGGAAAACAGGTTACTTTAGGAGACAATGCAAAAGTCTTAAGAAGAAGAATGATGATGATTCTGCTAATGTTGTAACATAAGAGGTATAGGATGCATTACTTCTTGCAGTAGACAGTCCACTTGATGATTAAGTTTTGAACTCAAGAGCTTCGTTTCATACCACTTCACACCATGAAATCATACATAACTATATAGTAGGAGATTTTGGTAAGGTGTATTTGGCTAATGGTATAGCCTTAGATGTTGTGGGTATAGGAAACGCCCTGATGACGTTGCCCAATGGGTCTGTTTGGTTATTGGAGAAGGTACGACATATTCCTCACCTGAGAAGGAATCTAATTTCTGTCAGACAACTTGATGATGAAGAGCATGCAATGTTGTTTGCTGGTAGCACTTGGAAGTTTACAAAGGGAGCTAGAGTATTAGCTCGTGGAAAGAAATTTG
The DNA here is from genome assembly GCF_029873635.1 of Malania oleifera. Classification (NCBI taxonomy): domain Eukaryota; kingdom Viridiplantae; phylum Streptophyta; class Magnoliopsida; order Santalales; family Ximeniaceae; genus Malania; species Malania oleifera. The sequence continues at coordinate 46,314,622 of NC_080419.1, forward strand.
GTACTCTATACATGACCTCAAGTCTAAGAGACACAATTGTAATTGTTGAAGCAAGTACTGATACAAGCTTATGGCACCACAAACTTGGTCACATGAGTGAGAAAGGAATGAAGATGCTGTTGTCAAAAGGGAAACTAACAGAATTGAAGTCCATTAATTTTGACTTGTGTGAAAGCTGCATCTTAGGAAAGCAGAAAAGGGTGAGTTTCTTTGCAGGACACCGAAGGCTGAAAAATTGGAGTTAATGCACACAGATTTGTGGGGGCCTTCTCCCATTACATCCCTTGGAGGATCAAGGTACTACATTACTTTCATTGATGACTCAACCAGAAAGGTATGAGTTTATTTTCTGAAAAATAAATCTGATGTATTTGAAACTTTTAAGAATTGAAAGGCTATGGTTGAGACAGAGATAGGTTTGAAAGTAAAGTATTTGAGATTGGACAATGAAGGAGAGTACATAGATGGAGGGTTTAGAGAGTATTGTGCTGCACATGGAATTAGAATGGAAAAGACCATTCCTGAGACACCACAACAAAATGGTGTGGCTGAGCACATAAACATAACTCTCAATGAGCATGCTAGGAGTATGAGGTTGCATGTTGGACTACCAAAAACTTTTTGGGCTAATGCTGTTAGTACTGCAGCTTACCTGATAAACCGAGGACTTTCAGTTCCTATGGAGTTCAAACTTCCTGAAGAGGTTTGGAGCGATAAAGAGGTAAAGTTTTCTCACTTAAAAGTTTTTGGTTGTGTTTCTTATGTTCATATTGATTCTGATGCTCGTAGTAAACTTGATGTAAAGTCTAAAATATGTTATTTCATTGGCTATGGTGGTGAGAAATTTGGCTATTAGTTTTGGGATGAACAAAACAGGAAAATCATTAGAAGTAGTAATGTGATTTTTAATGAACAACTTATGTATAAGGACATGTCAATTGTAGTGTCAGATGTCACAGAGATAGATAAGAAGAAATCTGAGTTGTTAACTTAGATGAGTTAACTAAAAGTACTATTCAGGAAAAGGGTGAAAAGGATAAGGAAAATATAGAATCACAGGTAAATAGAGTACACCTGTAGCTACGGTTCATAGATCTTCCAGGACCATTAGACCTCCACAACGTTATTCACCTATTCTAAATTATCTCCTGTTAACTGATGGTGGTGAGCCAGAGTGTTATGATGAAGCTTTGCAGGATGAAAATTCAAGCAAGTGAGAGTTAGCCATGAAAGATGAGATGAATTTCTTGTTGGGGAATCAGACATGGGATCTGACTGAATTGCTAGTAGGGAAGAAGGCTTTGCACAATAAGTGGGTATACAGAATAAAGAATGAACATGATGGTAGCAAGCGTTACAAAGTCAGATTAGTTGTCAAAGGGTTCCAGAAAAAGGAGGGCATTGACTTCACAAAAATATTTTCTCCAGTTATGAAGATGTCGACAATTAGACTGGTACTAGGAATGGTGGTTGTAGAAAATCTACATCTTGAGCAGTTAGATGTGAAAATAACATGCCTTTATGGTGACTTGGAGGAAGGCATTTACATGATTCAGACAGAAGGGTTCATTGTTCAGGGACAAGAGAATTTAGTCTGCAAACTGAGAAAGAGCTTGTATGATCTAAAACAAGCTCCAAAACAGTGGTATAAGAAATTTGACAATTTTATGCATAAAATTGGGTTTAAGAGATATAAAGTTGATTACTGTTGTTATGTTAAGTTCTTTGACAATTCTTACATCATTTTACTATTATATGTAGATGATATGCTCATTGTAGGGTCTAACATTGAGGAGATTAATAATCTGAAGAATCAATTGTCAAAACAGTTTGTAATGAAGGATTTGGGAGTTGCAAAGCAAATCCTTGGAATGAGAATCATTAAAGACAAGGCTAATGGTACATTGAAGCTTTCATAGTTAGAGCATATGAAGAAAATTCTCAATAGGTTCAACATGAATGAAGTTAAACTAGTGAGCACACCCTTGGGTAGTCATTTCAAACTAAGCAAAGAACAGTCACTGAAAACGGAAGAAGAAAGGGACCATATGAGCACGGTGCCCTATGCCTCAGCTATTGGCAGTTTGATATATGTTATGGTGTGTACAAGGCCAGACATTGCACATGTAGTGAGAGTTGTGAGCAGATTCATGAGTAGGCCAAGAAAGCAACATTGGGAGGCAGTCAAGTGGATTCTGTGATATTTGAGTGGTTCATCAGATTCATGTCTTTGCTTCACAGGTGCAAGTTTGAAACTGTAGGGTTATGTAGACGCTAGTTTTGCTAGTGATAATGATAATAGAAAGAGTACTACTGGGTTTGTATTTACTCTAGGTGGTACAGCTATATCTTAGGCTTTAAATCTACAAAAGATTGTTACTTTGTCTACTACAGAAGTTGAATATGTTGCAGCAACTGAAGTTGGAAAGGAGATGATTTGGTTACATGGTTTCTTAGACGAATTGGGTAAGAAGCAGAAGATGGACATTCTACACAGTGATAGTCAGAGTGCAATTTTTCTTACTAAAAATTTGGCTTTTCATTCAAAGTCGAAGCATATACAAACAAAATACCACTTTATCTATTACCTTGTTGAAAATAAGCTGGTAATACTTGAGAAGATTTATAGATCTAAGAACCCAATGTACATGTTTACTAAGGGTATCACTATTGAGAAGTTGAAGCTGTGTGCAGTTTCAGTTGGTCTTTTAGCTTGAGGACAGAAGGATGAGTTGCAGGAATGAGGAATTGCTCATTTGGAGGATTCAATTAATATTGGTGATTGAACTAGTCTCCATGTGGGAGATTTGTTGGGCTTTGTGGAGCTTAGTTGTGTTCGATTTGAATGATGACCCGACTTTTCTTTAACAAGAGATTTCTATCTTAAGGCTTAGTCCATAGAGCGAAGGGTTGGGCCGTACCTAAGTCGTACTCATGGGGATTGCCCCCGGAAAAATTTTTTGGGCCCGTTTTGTAGCGCATTCGGAACTCTGTACACATCATATAAAACGATTGTTTTTTGGGTAATTAGATTTGGTAGTCACACTTCGCGCGAGAGAGAGAGTATTGTACCGCCGTATTATCTATATTTTCTTCCTGATAATAGTAAAATCTCTACAATTTCGTGGACGTAGGCAAAATTGCCGATCCACGTAGATACTGTGTTGTGTGTGTGATTGATTTTTTTTTTGGCGTGTATCTTTCTCTACTTTGTTTCTCACAGTTTTTAGAATTTATTGTTAATTTCCAACAAATAGTCCTTAAAAAATTACTCAGGCAATCCATTATTTACACAGTCCTTCTTTTCCCTTTTAATTTTTAAATTTAGAAGTGTGAAGCAAACATGTATTATGCGCCGGGATGCATATATATATATATATGGAGGTGTGAAGCAAACATGTATTATGCGCAGGGATGCATATATATAGATATAAATGGGGGACTAGGTCGGCCATGTAGGGGTTGAGGAGAAAATTCAACCAAATGATCAAAATTCAACCAATAATTGCATTCCACTCTCCTACGCAGCCTGTTCATATTAGTCAAAATTGCTACATCATCCTCTATGTTTAGTTTATCTCAACTCTTTTTTACCCTTTTACTTTTAGTTGTCCAATTCACACACACACACACATATTCATCAAATTCAGATATGGAGTTGGTGCGCTCTTTTGATTCAGCAAATTCTTTTCTGTGTTTTTGTCTTTGTTTTTCTTGTTTTTGCTTTTGTGTCTTCTCTTTTGATTTGTCTACGCCTCGTGCAAAATGGCACACCCCCTCTTCCCTTCTCTCTCCGGAGTCGGGCCTAAAATAGACGGCCGCCAATGCCGAACTAAATCAACGCTCCATCGGGTCCCATCCCACTCATCCTCTATTCCTACGCGCCCAACACACACACACACACACTCTCTCTCTTTCACCCTTTGAGTCTACAAAAATACGCAAGAACTGCCAGGCGGGGGACGGTGGTCCACTTTCAGCCGGATCTCGTTACAGCCGGCTACTCTCTGCTTGCCACGCCTACGATAAGCCCCTGCACCATCAGCTGCCTTCCTCTCAATCCCTCTCCCCACCTTCACATTCACTCCGCTCTGAGTCTCCACATTTCTGATCGAATTTTACTCCCCCCCCCCCCCCCCCCCGCGGGGACCCTACTCTCTTCTTCCTCTACTTCTCTCTCTCTCTCTCTCTCTCTCTCTCTCTCTCACAATTCGGAGATTCCAGCTTCAACGTTAGCATTCCAGCTTCAAGCATTTGATCCGTCGCGATCAGTCTTCGAAGATTGATTGCTCGAGGACGTTGCCAGAATCATACGTATATGTGTGTGTACACATACGCACACACATACAGATGAGTGTGCTTTGAAGCTTTGTAATTGTGAAGACAAAGCAAAATCCGAGCATTGGACTGGATTAGATTGGGATCGAAGATCTTTAGAGGGAAGTTAGTTTATCATCTGTGTTTTGGTGGTTGGTTGGAGCTGGAGGAATTTCGGTTATATATGGTTTTGAGGGGTTTTCAAGTGTTGGGTTGTGTTCGTTTTACGGTCGACAGAGTTTTGGATTGTGTATAGGTTCTTATTGAGCCTGAGAATTAGTCGACATGGTGGCCGCTAATTTATTCCATTGTAGAAAGAATTCGTGGCCGCCGGACGAGTACGTCGCTCGGGCGACTTTGCAGTTGGTACGCTTTTTTCCTTACCGAGTTCTTGATTTGTAGGCGTGGTTTTGTGTAGCTTAATTCGATTCGACAAGGTTTCTCATGCCATTTTTACACTTAAATGCTTCCGTGTTGGAACTTCGCCTGGGCTGTTCCTGTTTGTGCAGGATTGTATTAGGTTAGGAGTTCTAATCCTGTGGAATTTCAAAATTTTGTTTTTCGAGATTTGAGGTTTAAGATTTCGAGATCAACACCGAATTCCTTAGTATCTGAAGAGACCAAACAGTGGAATTGGAATTGTCGGCTCGGATTCTAATTCTGGGGGACGAATTTACCCAATCAAGCACAATCGTGATTTTACAACATTCCCAAATGTTGTTATATTGCGTCTTTTAAATCACGGTCCCAGTCCTTCGTCCATTCTCATTTAGTTAGGTGTTGTGGGAGTGTTATTTATTTGCCCCCAGCTAATGCCTGATACTTGCCACCGCGCTATCTTGGCTCGCTTTGGATATAGGACTGTTATTAAGCTTTGATATATGTGGCTTAATTTAGATCTCAACCGTTAGACTGATAACTAGAAGCAGTGATTTAACGTATATGCTATTACAAATGAGTTTTGTAGTTTTTTTGGCTGGTTTATTCTATGAATTTGATGCTAAAATCAATCTTCACAAATCTGTGGGAGACAATATTTTGATTTTGTGTGTTTGTGTGTGTGTGTTTTGCTTTTGGTTTTTTGGTTTTTTTTTTTAAATATAGCTTTCATTTCATTTAATTATGAAATTTGTGGTACTTGGACTGAGTTTTTCGCCCTTGATGCTTGTCTGCAGCTTGATTTTGATAGTGCTGCCCCACCAGAGCAAGCATGGAGAAGGAGACTAAACAGCCATGCGAATATTCTGAAAGAGTTCAGTGTTACATTTATGGAAGCCATAAGGATGGTATGATGCTTCCCCTTTTAAAATATTTTCACCAACTCAGATGACTTAGAAATCCTGTTATTCCTTTAAAAACAGAAAAAAAGTCCTTTTTATATGGTTATATGTTACATTCTCAAATATACGCCCTTTTTCTTTTTCTCATCCCTTTTCTCTTTACACGGATATTCACCTGTCATTCCATGTTTTCACTCTTGGATTTTAGGTTCGACTTGGTATTCGACTTTGGTCTTATATTAGGGAGGAGGCCTCTCATGGAAGGGTAATTTTCCAATTTCCTTATGTTATATCAAGAAGTGCATTTGAACTTTTTTGACATTTTTAACTTGGTTGAAGATAAATGTTTTCATCATTAATTGCAATTAAGATAATTGGAACTTGATCTTACATTTCCATTTTTTCCTGCACTTGATGCTTCAAACTTGAAAAATGCTTGACCTGCTCCTTGCAGAAAGCACCTATTGATCCTTTCACTCGAGAGAGTTGCAAGCCATCAGCATCACAAGGGGTTCCGCTTGGAGGGATGGGGTATGTTGTGGTGAACATGATATTGAAGCTCTTTTCTCTATTGTAAAACACACACACACTCACACACACATATTAATGAGGTGGAATGTCAATGTTTATTCTGTAACAGAAGTGGCAGTATATCTCGAGGCTTCAGGGGTGAGTTCAGGCATTGGCAAATTATCCCTGGTATTCGTGAAGCTTCTCCTATAATGGCCAATCAGTTCTCTGTAATGCTCTGCTCTTCATTTTATCGTTTTGTTGCCTCTACCGACCTTTTAAAGTTTTTTTAGAATGTGTTACATGGATATGGCATGTTTTTATGAGTGTTTATTGAATTCAATGTTGTATTTTATTGTTTTAAGCTTTCAAATTGAAGCATCCAAATATTTCTGTTATTTAAGGAGTCCCACTCCCAAGAAAAGAGTTGAAGGAAATTTGAGTTTCTAATTTGCAAGTAGAAAACTAGCACAACCTTCAAACTCAAGGACTCTTATCTAAATTTGTATAAATTCAATATTTTATGCAGCAAAAAAAATTCGTAGGTTTTATTGCCAAAAGCAGATTAATTTGTTGAACTTGACGTACAAGTGTACGCCATTATTTTAAATATATTGACAACACAATTATTTGACACCAACCACTTTCTATTTTTTGAATGTCACAGTACAAGGATTTTATTCTGCAATATTATCTGCCCAAAAAAGTGCCACCTTAGATAGTGCCGACAACTCCAACTAATTCCCTGCTTCCTTTTAATATAATCTAGTTGGAATCACCCACTCTCTACTTATCAAAATAATGAACAGTTAGGATTTCATCTCAAGTGCAGATAAACTGACATTGCCCTAATCTTTGATCTACACTGCCAGAGGAACATGTGGAGAATTTGTGGATGCAAGTAAATGGGTGCCTTGCATGCATTGTATAGATATTTTTGTCTTATCTACTTGTGCGTCAAAGCTGATAACAAAATTGTTCTAAATCTCTTATCAACCCAGCTGGTTGAACTCAGTTTGACTGGCCAGGTCCGGGCTATGGCATGATCCTGAAAATGTGGTGAACCTGGGTTACCATAGAAAACAGGAATCTACTTCCACTTCCCTCAGCTTTCTTGATTCTAATTTCTACCCCTGCAAGTTTCGTGCAGGAGACTAGGCAATAAAATATTTATGGGGTGTTTGGTATCATTTCTGTACAGTAAAGAACAGGTTATGACAATGTGTTTGTTTCGTTGCTAGCTGTTTATGTCTGTTATTAGTTTTGCCAAAAATTTGGAAACCAAATTTTATGGTTTTTAGTTCTTGTGGCAGCATGTTATCATACAATACTTTAGTATCCAAAATTGAGGTTAAATTATTCATTCTACACAAAATTTTTAATTAAAATTAACATCAATTGACCATGTGAATTTAAAGTATAATTAAAATAAAAATATCCATAAAATTTCTAAAAATTTGAAAAAATAATAGAAATCATTCAAAAAATATTTTGACTATTTTTCAATTGCCATGCACTCTAGGATTGTTCTTGTAGTGTGCAGTTTTAGTTTTAAAATATTATTATAAAATAAAATAATTATACTTAATTTCTATTTTTATTATTATATTTTTAAATTTGTGTTCTTTTGTATTTTATTATTTTAATAATATTTAAATTTTTTTATTTAGTTCAAGAACAAAAATGAACATAAATTCAATCAGATTTTTAATTTGTTTAGTTTTGAAAATACTAAACAAGTTGCTAGTTTTCAGTTTTTTTAGCTTTCGTTGCTGATTTGCATTTTTGGTTTCTGGTTTTCATTTCCATAATTTTTTACATGCTACCAAACAGCCCCTTTTAAACCAAGAAATTACCCCAAGGGATGATCTTGGATTGCACACATCTAAAGAAGGTTCTGGAGATCACATGCTTGAGGTTTGAAGCTGTAGTAACTTCTAATAATAATAAAAAAGGATAAATAAAAATATTAGTTATGCGTATTGTAATGTTTTCTGTATCATGATATTTTGTTGCACATTTATTTTAATGGTAATTAAAAAACACTATTCATGTACAAACATTTAAGGCATGCACAAAAAAATAAAATAATGACTCAAACAACATACATTTAACTATTGATTGAAAATGGAAAATCTCTAGCTTAATCATTAAAAAATATATCAAGTCTTTAGTTTTTTCCACAAAGCAAATATGTGCATGTGTGTAGAGTGTAGGAAAAAAAAAAACATAATAAAATATATAAAAGTTCATATAGCCGACCCCTCTTAGTGGGACTAAGGCTTTTTTGTTGTTGTTGTTTTTTTTTTTTTAAATAAAATATATAAAAGATAACTAAAAATATTTGAAGTATATCAAAATTATTGACACACTGATCTAACTGCTGGCCAACCCAGAGTGGCACAAAAAATGTGATTCTAACCCAAAGCAACTCAAATTCAATTAGCATTCATTAAAACCACAGGCATTCCTTTCCAAATATTTTCCTCAAAACACAACAAAAACAGAACAATGGCAAAACCTATTAGCATCATTTTTGCTTCCCAACAAACCCTTAAAAAGAAGTGAGGGGGGAAACCTCCAATGAGTCTGGGTTTTTAAACTATGGAAAACGGTAATTTTTTTTTGGGGGGTGGGGCACATGCACATGTGAATACCAAAGGAACTCTTATCAAACCCCTCAGAGGGGATTTGTTGGAGTTAGAGGTGTCCTTTATATATGAGTATGTTTCTTGATTGGAAAAACCATAGTGAGTAAAATTGCAGAAGTTCAAAACAATGATGATTGGTGATTTTGTGGAAGGTTCCTTGGTGTAATATCCTTGTTACTGTTTACGATTTTGAAGTAAACAGAGGCAGAGTTTACTAGTGTACAATCAAGCATCACACAAAAAGCGCAACGAGTGCGATATCAAGGAGTGTCCAACAGCTTACAGCTAAATCATAAATTTGTTTTTTTTTTTTGTGTGCATAATCTCCATCATAGTTACTGCAAGCATTTTTTTGGGGTTGGCCCATGACTTTTCTCATTGACAGGAACCTCAAAATTTGTGAACATTCTGCCATGCTGTCTATGTAAAGTAAACCAGTTTGGTTGCTTATTCTGCCTTTGACAGTTATATCAATTACATTGCACTCAGCTGCATTAAGAGAAATAGTTATATAGGTTGTTCCCTTTTGTGATTCAACTAAAAGTGTACGACCAAGTGCCAACTTATATTTCATCTAATTACTGTATTCAGATTTTTTTTTTTTCCCTTTTGGAGTGTGGGTTGGGGTTGGGGGGGGGGGGGGGGTGGGATGCTAGTGACAAGTAAGGATTTATTTTATACTTATGCACTATGTACTGTTTTAGAAGCTTATAACATTCATGTTTGATAGTTTGACTTACTCTTTTGGTTGTGCAGATCTTTATATCTAGAGATGGAGGAAGCAAAAATTATGCATCAGTTTTAGCCCCTGGTCAGCATGAAGGCTTAGGGTAAGAGGATAACCCAAAAAAACATATTCTTTGTGTTATACTATTATCTCATGATTTATGATGAGGCAAAACTGCTTATTTCAAGTTGGTCACTCATGATTCTTAAAATTTGTTACATGGTATGGGGAATTTGTTGAGACAAAAGGGGGATATTCCTTCTGCAGGAAATAGAAAGAGGGCAAAGTAGGACAACTCGTTGCAATAGCTTGCTGACTTATACAACTGAAATTAGCTTGCCTCCTGCCTCTCTTTTTTGAGGTTGCTTATCCTGGTTTCTAGTTTTGGTTGGTCTGGGTATTTAGGAGATTTTCAATATCCTATTCAGGCATTTGACTTGGTTAGTTCAATTAAACGATGAGCATGAACTTTCATCTTTGTTCTTGCATTTCCTTATTCTTCCGGAGTTGAAACAATTTGTTTGGCTTTTTTGTGGAACAGTGATTTTGCCCCTCTTTGGGGAGCTTGTGTCTTCATCATCTTATCATTTTCACCATTAGCTGTCAAGATTTTAAATACAGAATGAAATTTCCTTGAATTCAAGTGTGAGATTTAAAACATAAAGCGAAAGTTCTTCCTTAATTTTCTTATGTTTTCATTGAAAACAAAGTTTATAATGCCTATTAACCATTTCTATATTTTCATGAAAGAATTCCATGTTTTGCAACTAATTTCTGTCAATTTATAAAATTGAAATTGAAATTGCCATTGAAATTTTTGTACTTCTGAAGCATCGAAATTTTACTCAAAATTGAAATTTAAGACCTTGGTTCCCTGACTTGAACCTATGACCTTCAAGTTTATGCGTTACACCCTACTGTTAGGTCAATATTTGCCTCGTTTGGGAATTAGATTATGGAGTTTTGTTATTTATGTTGACTTTAAATCACTTGGGATTCGATTTTGAATTTGAAGAATTAAGAAATCGAGTTTAGGTTCTTTCCCCTTTTGTGTCTTGGACATGTGTATCCTGCATTTTCTGGATATCAGAGCTAAGTTGCTGCTGCGCCACTGCTGTCATCATTATACATGTTGCCACAGCGACTATTGCCAGTAACACCATCATCATTTGGCATCACAGTCTTTGTCCCTAACTGGCAATTCTTTTTAAATGAAGCCCCCATCTCTGTCAGCTATCCTCTTCCACAATTAATAACAAATCTGATGAAATTAAGATCATGCAGCCCAACCTCCTCCAATCATTATCAGTAGTTACATCTCTTCACAGCTGTCATCAGAATGTAGCAGTAATCTGAGGCTTCTACCCTTATTTCAACTAGCAGCACAGGCATTCAGTTGAGTAACTTGTCATTGTGAAATCTTCCCATTGCCCCATTGCAGAACTTGGATCGTCTCAGTTTTACCCCAAGTTTTATTTTGTCAGTTGTGCTGGCTACTTCTCTTGCCAAAGACTCAACCATCCTGACATCTTTTTTCCCATTACCGAACCAGCATCCACTACCAATATATTTCATGACATGAAACCAAGCCCATAAACTATCTTCCAACTCTCTCTTTCATGAAACCTGCCAGTATATTTTTACAAGAAAGATCACCAATGATCAGTTCATGGTCATATAGAGGGGATGTGACAGATTTGATGGACTATATACATAATATTGTAGAATAAATGGCTGTATCTCTAGGATAAAACACCAAGGATGTTGTGATCTTAATTGCAAATTAACAGCTGTATTAGCTTGCCTGGACTTTATTTCCAAACAAAATGGATATATGAATCACCATGCTTCCAGATCTGCTATTCTTATGGTGGGACTATCGCTTAGAGATCACTCCAGACACCTTCTGCCATTGTGCTTAGCCCGATTGGTATAAAAGATTAATATGCCTAATTTTAACAAGGGTGAATTATATTATTTGTCTGATTGATTTGAACTTGAGCTTAGCGGAACACATTTTTGTTCATAGAGGAGTTAGGAATGAGAGCAAGGTAAATTGAACTATAACTTGCCTCAATGGGTGTGCTAGTACCTGGTGAAATAACATTGCGTATATTGAGGCCCAAGAACTGGTCAGAAGGACATGTGGATTTGATGGAATGGAAAGGGTGTTATGATTGGAAAATATCCATGCCAACTACGGCTTGGAATTATATTCAAGATTGTGTCCTCATTCAATGTGGGAAAAATGTGGATGCCTACGTGCACGTGTTTTATAAGCTTGTTATGAGGTGTCAATTTGAGGAAAATGTGCGGCAACAAATTATTTGTACTTTGGTGGGGGACTTGAATTGAATTACATCACCATTTTGAAACCGTTGATTAGGCGTGTTCCCATGTTGAGGATGTGAAAAAGGGTATTGCCTACACAAAGGACTGCTAGAAGAAGGTTGATGAACAGCCCTGAGGCCTGAGCTTAGACCGATGACCACTCCTATTCAAACCAAGTTAATTGAGCCAAAGAAGATGATAAGCAAGGGTTGGAATCATTGTAGTCAAACGTGCAAGGCGCATTGAGGCGCAAAGGGTACTTGGAGCCGAGGCGAAGGAAGGTGAGGCACACAATTATTAAAATTGTGTACAATTCCTATTTGATGGGTAATTGATATATGAAAAACACATCAATAGGAATATTATAATTTAAAATGCCAAATATTCAATACCAAAACATAAACACACAGAAATTATGACAACCAAGTACCAAGTTCCAAGTGAAACAAACATAGTTGAGCATAAGTAATTACACATGCAAGGGTTCAAGCAAGCTTCAAATTAGAAAGAAATGAAATTGCCTGGCCGAAGGCCCAAAAGCATCAACATAGTGGCTTAATGCAAGTTAATCCATAACTTGCCAACAGTAGGGCAGCCACCAGCAAGCAGTAGCAGCAAAATACTGAGCCCTGAGGAACACGAAGAAGAAGAAGCTGAAGCAGAACAAGAACTGAAAAAGAAGAAGCCAAAGAAGAAGAAGGCAACAACAGTAGCAAAATACTAAAGAAGAAGAAGACTTACTAGTTTGAAGCAGCGTGACGAATGACGAAGACTGGCGATGACAACTCAATGGCTTGAGGCCTCCCTCTTGTTCAAAGGCTCTGGCGAAGGCTCTCTTGCTGGCGGAAGGCTCGAAGACGAAGGTCTTGAAGGCTTGAACCTTGAAGACAAAGGGCTCTTGCGAAGGCTCTCTTGCTGGTGAAGGCTTGAAGATGAAGGCGTTTCATGCTGGTTCGAAGGCTTGAGGTCGAAGATTGTGCTGGTTTGAAGGCTCGAACCTCGAAGATGAAGGGCTCCTGCGATGGTTCTCTTGCTGGTGAAGGCTCAAAGACATGAAGACAAAGTGTGGACTGCTGGTTTCATGTTGGTTCAAAGGCTCGAAGACGAAGGCTGTACCTGCTGGTTTGAGTCAAAGCCTCTGGCTAGGGCTAGGGCTGGTTCAAGTCTGGCTATGTTTTTTTTTTTTTTAAAGGTTAAAAAAAATGAAGTTAAAAGGTCAGATATCTCAGGCATGACTCACTGTATCTGGAGCCTCAGTGTGCATCACTGCGCCTACATGCACCTCTTGAAGGTTGCCTCGACTCAACCCTGATGAGGCGCTATCCTCATCGCCCCACTGCGCCTTGCATCTAGGCTTTGACTACTATGGTTGGAATGTTTCAAACATGGTGAGATGGGATGTTCATATCAACAATGTCCTAAAATGAAGCATCAGAATTATCTGATTTCATATTGTCTTGTTGCTAGCTTGAGAAACGGTCAATTTTGGGCTTTCTAGATGCAAATTTCTGGTCATAGGGATTTGGGGATGATGTTTCTTCTTGTACTGTGTGTCTTTTATGCTTGGTGGGATTCCATTTCAGCTTCGTTGATGCATTTGTGATCTCTGCCTCCTGAGTTGTTAGTTCTTGCTATGTGCTGTTAGGGAATGTTTCTTCTTGAAGTCATCAAATTACTTTTTTCCTTTGAACTCAGGAATTTCTACTTTCATGTTGAAAATTTTACTGAAATTGATGGTTTCTATAGGCTGGATTGTCCTTACCGATATCTTGTCTAGATGCATGGCTTCTACCACAATAGAAAGGATGGACATCATCATGTCCATCTGCTGAAATGGCACGCTCAAAGGCAAGAAGTTCTTGATCTCATTCTAGAGCCTCAAAGTTCTCTACACGTTGAAGCTACTGCACTTATTCCTCAATTCCTCGTCAAAATCATGTTGATTTCTCATAGTAGAAGTTTCAAGTTTCAACAACACCCTTGTTCTTCTTTGGAGCCATTGAACCAAAGTTCAGAACACCTACAAGAACTTTTTTCCAAAGCTCTGATACTTACTTGATGCTAGGTGAGGTGGGGAATTGAAGATAGCATAAGTGAAGATGAAAAGGAAAAGCTCATTCTTACATGTACAAAAAATCACCACCCTAGAGGTGCAAGACAAAGAAAATACCTCAGCACTCAATGGATTCCACCAAAGAGATATACAACCCGAAGAAATGCCAAAGGCTGCTATTTTATTCAAAATAAAATTTTGATTTTGAAAGTCGAGGTGTAGTCCCAAGAGGGGGGGGGGGGGTGAATTGGGTTATTAAAATTTTCTTTTAATTCCTTTTAAGAATTCTTTAACCCTTAGCAACACTCAACAAAAATTTAGTTTGTTTAATTAATCCACAATCACACTTAATATCAACACAAGTAAACAATAACCAAACAATCCAATCAAACACAATATACTCAATCAAGATATAAGATGTAGCACTTTTCAGCTTTAGCGAAAACTCAAGGTAGAGTTCGTTTGTAGCCCTATGAATATGTGTTTGTTTCAAGCCCTGTAATGAATGAAATTTGCTTGTCCTCTCTCAACTAAGATTTCCACAAACGATTAAACAACGTACTCCCTTTTGGGTTTCCGCAAAAGTTTAATTAAACGTACTTTCTTAAGTTAAGAGTCTTCTTAATCACGGTTTTTGATTTTCAGCAACCTGCACTTTGCATACACACCACATAATATATATATATATATATATATATGCTGAAAGTAAAGAGAAGGGTAAGAGTGAGACCAAGATTTTTACGAGGTCCGACTTTTTCTCATCTTATGTCCTCGCCTTAGGCCAATACTACCTAAGGTTTCCACTATAGCACTCTTTTCCGGGTAGAGCAAACATTTACAAATCCCTCCTTAAGGGTAGAGCTCCCTCTCCAAGCGATACTCCATGCTTGGTCCAACGATCCAAACAATTGTTGAATCGTCAACAACTACAAGAAAGATAATAGACAATCTGGTGTACAATGACACTCTCAAAAGAGCAAATTAGTACAATTGAAAGCACTATATACTTCAATATAAAATATCAAAGGAAATAGAATTGAAGCTCAAGAGTGATTTCACCAAATTTCTTCTTTAAATGAGAATCAGCGATTTAGAAGTTTAGAACTTAGAGAAGGATGATTCAGTACTTCAGAATTCTTTAGCAATTCAGATTTGCAAAAGTGAGCAAGAGAGATCTTTGAGAGAGCAAGAGGGCTTTCAGCTTTTGAGCAAATTTATAATTACTTGGTATGGTATGATTTGATAAAACATGTATTTATCGGCTCATAAAGGTATTTTTGTGTTGCCCAAGATTACTTGGTGTATTTCCCAAGTTTTTATGAAATTTGGGGCACAAGAAACTTAAGTTTGAAATTTAAAAGATTTAAAAATTATAATCGTTAACAGTGTTCAGTTGACTGAAGCATCAGGTTCAGTCTTTTGAAATTCTTTAAAATACTGAAAATATAACTGAAAACAGGGTCAGTCGACTGGGGTGACACAATTCAGTCGTTTGAGGAGGAATTCATTAGGAAATTCTTCAGTAGACTAAACTTAATCTTCAGTCGTCTGAGGAAATTCTTCAGTCTTCTGAGATTAAACTTCAGTCATCTGGGCAGTTAAAAATCTGGTTTTTCAGTTTAGTTTTCAAAAACTCTTTGCTTTCTTACTTTGATTACTAATAAAACTTTTTACGGGGTTTTTAAAATAAAGTTTCTTAAGGCCACAATAACCCCGAAAGAGCTTCAAAATATTTCCATGTGATATTTCAATATGAAGTACTTACATCATTTGTCTTAAAGCCTTAAACATTCTAATTTTCAAGTCTTCCATGGTATTTTGCTTTGAATCCCCTCTTGACTTGAGCTTGAGTCAGCTTTACATACTTTATTCATTTTGGTGTTGTTTGAGCTTCCTTTGGATCACTTTAAATATGAATGTGACTTTTTAGTCCTTAGTGATCTTGAACTTTTATTGCTATTCTTTCTTTTGAACTTTGTCTTTAAGCATTCCTGAAACATCATCACTTTAACAACACATGTTAAATCAATCTTCATTTGTTATCATCAAAATAAGAGTCGTAAGCCTTGTTAGGCCAACAGATCTCTCTCATCACTAAAGATAAGAAATATTGAATTAGGCTTGGAATGTCCTTCAAGCATGGGAAAATGTAGAAAGAAAGTTTAACTCACTTCTTGGTTTTCGATCCCCTCAGTCACTACGAAACAAATGGCCCCGATTGGGAATTGTTTAATTGTCTTTCTATGAGGAAGAGGCGAAACATAATCAACTAACAGTCAAAGATGATCTACACTTTCAAAAAAAAATTTTGAGTATGAATATATTGCTAGTTGCTTGCACATTAAAAATAGAAAATCGGATGCTCTTTTAACAACAGGTCTTAATTTGCTCTAGAAGCCTTCAACTTGCACTCTATTTGAGGCTTCAGAATCCTGAATCATTAAGCTGTCAAATAACACCCTTTTGTTATAATTGGGATCATAATCCAGATTAATACACCTTGCTACATCTAATTGGATTCAACTAAGGGGGACTTTGAGCTTTTCTTTGATTATGCACCTTGTAAGTGTACTGTAGCCAATTGCACAATGATTTCTCAAGACATGATGAAAATGGCTGTCAAATAACACCCTTCTGTTATAATTGGGATCATAATTCAGAATAATACACCTTGCTACATCTAATTGGATTCAATTAAGGGGGACTTTGAGCTTTTCTTTGATTATGAACCTTGTGGGTGTACTGTAGCCGATTGCACAACAATCTCTCAAGCCATGACGATAATGGTGATTGTCATGATGCAATAGCATCAACTAGCATCAGCTCTTTATATTTTTATGTCCTTACCAAGTAGTTAAAGTTGACGAGATTTGTTTCCTCTTTTTTTGGGGTTTTGGAAAACAGTACCGTGCAGTTCCATCTGTAGCATTTAGGAATTTTGCAGTCCTGAGAGAAAGTATTGGATTTTACTTCACATTTCTTAATTCTAAGGATGATATAGCTTGCTGACTATTTTTTATGTGCATGGAGTACTATTCCTGAAACTTTTGGGATTTCCAAAGCAGCAATAGGAAGTAAGCAATATTGAATGCTGTTGGTGGTGTGAAGTTAAAATTTGTTGAATGTTGGCTACTGATGATGCAGATCGTTAGTTAGTTTTGTATTATTCTCTTTCAGGAAATCTGGTGATCAGGGTATTTCTTCATGGGGCTGGAATTTGAGTGGACAGCATTCCACATACCATGCTCTCTTTCCCAGGGCATGGACAATTTATGATGGTATTTCCATCTTGATTCTTTTAGTTTGCAAAACATGTTAGTACCCACCAGCATGTTCTTTTAATGATGGTACTTTTTTTCTCCAGGTGAACCAGATCCAGAGCTTAAAGTGTCTTGCCGCCAAATATCACCATTTATACCACATAATTATAGAGAAAGCAGTCTTCCTACTGCTGTTTTTGTTTACACGGTATGTATATTTAACTCTAATGAAAAATATGGATATTTTTCCATAGACTCATGAATTGCTTATCATTTTTTAAATTTTATTTCTGGGACCTGCAAGTTTCTGGTTCATGTGCTTGTGTATCACCATGAATGATCTGGCTTCTAGGCCTAGTAGTTGTGTGCATGTGTAAAGCTTCATCTTCTTGTCCTGCAAGAACAATGTTTTGCTTATGACTTCTCTTACCAAAATTCTATTCAAGTTCTTACGACTCATTAAATACAGCAGTGAGCTGGTGCAGACAGCAGTGAGTCCTTACGACTCATTTCATTTCCTGGAAGTCCTGCCCTTTTTATTCGATAGGAAAAAAAATTTATTGAGAAGTATAAGAAAAAAGATGCAAAAAGGAGAACCATACCTCAAACAGAACAAAAGGGGAAAAAAAGAAGGGAAAAACAACTTAAATGAAGCATTCCAATCTCTGACAGCATCTTGAGAACAGCAACCCCCCCTTTAAAACAGCCAGTACTATTAGCCTGAAGAGAAGCCGAGTATCGGATCATGTCCTAAATAAACCCCACTGATAATCTCTTCCCTTTAAAAACTCAAGCGTTTCTTTCCAACCAACTATCCCACAACACGGCCCCAAGTGCACATCTTCGCAGCCTTTTGACATCCTTATTTCTCCCATAGCCAGCAAAAGAAATGGACAAAAGAGCTTCCACTGAATAAGAACTAACCTATGTTATGCGGGGCCAGCATCAAGGTTCTGCAGCCATGGAGAAATTAGAAGAGAAGAAGGGGAAGGGAGGAGATACCGCCAGGGGGTGGGGGAACTCACTTTCAATTCAATTCAAGTTCATCAACAACTGTCTACAACATGGCTTTCACACATTGTTTATAAGAAAGCCTCTCTACATCCCTTAAAACTATATTACAGTACAAATATACCCCTACTTTACACAAATATTACAAACAACCCCTGGATACACATGATTCTATACTAATTACTACTAAACACACATAATCAACTACTAATTTAAACCCAGCAATCCCTTAACCCAATTTTTCTTAATTTTTCTTAATTATTCTCCAGTAAGGATCTTCCCAAGGTTTTGCTTCTTGTCCTACATCACTATGATTCTCCAAACAGCCCAAAAAGCGAATTCAACGAGTTCCAAGCAAAAGAATAGTGAATAAATAAGTGAGACATATCCTATGATCTATTAACACAGATAACACGTCCAGCAACAAAGATTTAGGACTCCAACTTGGTATCAGATTGTTGGTGTTAACTCTATTGAGGACCACCAGCCTAATAAAAGCCTAATTTCAGAAGGAACTTTAACCTCCCAAACACCCTGATAGAGAGGGAAAAAATTGAAGTAACCTTAGCAAGAAGAGAAAAGAAAGATTTACTAGAATACTCCCCTGAAGAATCCAGAACCCAAACTCTTCTACTGGAAATATGGTAATTGGCCAATAAAATGAGTAAAGAAGGCAACTCCTCCGATCAATCAAATTCCTGCTAAAGTGAACATCCCAAGAAAAAGAATCCCTCTCCAAAGTAAGAAAAGAGGAAGTCACATCATTATGTCAGGAAGAAAGAGGATTTAATGAAGCAAAAGATGAAAATAAAGCTGACCCCTCCACTCCCAACCGAAGGATCTTCCCAAAACTTAATAGGGTTACCTCTTCTTAATTGAAATTTAGTGAATGGAAGAAAAGAAGAATAAACCGGAGAAATGAACCTCCAAGGATTCACGGAAGAATCTCTAACGCCCCAATTAGCAGCCTATCCATTAATATGCAAACCATATTTACTTTTAATTACTATCTGCCAAAGAGAATTCACCTCCAAAGCTTGGGTTCCCTACTTCTAAGGTTTTTTCTTATAAATTCTCTTTATACAACTGGTTGACGAACACTGATTACAATTTTTTTTTAGCATAATATATATATATATGATTCTGTTAGTTAGTATGAAAAAATTTTGCTTAAGAGGAATAAAACCATATGATTGTATGTTGATGATTGAATGCTGCAACTTAAGGGCTGTTTGGTATCGTTTTCGTTTTCTACTTCTCTATTTTTGTTGCTGCAAAATGAAAAATAGATAGATAATGGCAACACATTTGTTTATGTTACTGGTTTATTGTTCCTGTTGGTGGATTTCAACTGTTTTTGTTAAAATTGAAAATCCAAATTTTATGGTTTTCAATTGTTTAGGCAACAAGTTGCTAGAGTATTTTAATATATAGAATTAACTTTTGTGGATTAAATCATTCATTATATGCATACGTTTGAATCAAAATAAAATAAAATGACCATGTGAATTTAAAATATAATTAAAATATAAACATAAATAAATTTTTGATAAATTTTGAAAATAATAGAAGGCATTTAAAATATTATTTTACTATAATTCAATTGGTGAGTACAATTAGATTGTTCTTGTAGCACTAAAAAATGAGTGTTTAAATTCAATAATTAATAAAATAGCTAAAATTATTTGTATTTTTACAATATTTTATTTTATATTTTTGTTATTTTATACATATTTTTCATTTTTTTCATTCCAGGACAAAAATGAGCATTTACTTAATCGAGTTTTAATTTTTTTTAGTTTTAGGAATCTTAAACCAAGCATTTTGCTCACTTTGGTTTTAGTTTTTATTTTTGATTTTTAGTTCTTATTTCTGGTGTTTGTTTTTCATAATTTACAATAATATCAAATGGCCCCTTAACATAGTTCATTGGACATGCAGGAGGCATCAACATGAGTTTTTTTTTTTTCCTTCCTTGGGGAGCTTTTAAATTCATATTCTAATGAATTATTTTTAATCCTGTCTCAATATAGCGTATATCACCCCAGGAAGGCTATCTATTTGATGAGCTTCTTTGTCATTTCTTCCCCCTGATTTTTCATTATTTTCTTACTAGACTCTTGCTCCTGTTGTAGTTAGTGAACACCGGGAAGGAAAGGGCAAAAGTCAGCCTTCTCTTCACATGGGCGGTAATTTTTTTTATTATGAGATCCTGTGTAATATTGACTAGGATTTACCAGTGCTTGATACTCAGTCATCATTGTCTGTTTTGCACAGAACTCAATTGGAGGGATCTCACACCTCTCAGGAGATCATGTAAATGAACCATTTATGTAAGAATGTGCAATTTTCTGTTCTTTGTTTAATGCATACACCTATTATGTTCAAATTTTGATTTCAAGTTTCTCTCTTTGATAGAGGCGAAGATGGAGTCTCTGGCGTTCTTCTACATCACAAGCAAGTCACCAAACCTTAATAACTATATATGACGGTTGGTTTGCAGATTTCCTTGGGTCATTTCAATGTTCAATAGGTGAAATTGATGGCAAAGTGTTTTGAGCACCCCATCCTTTGGCTTTTCAATGGACCAAATTTGGCATAGACCGGAGTTTGATTCAATTCGGGTCAGTTGGAGGAAATCCTGATCCGCTCCTGTCTGCTATCAAGATTTTAGAAAATCTAAAAAGTTCCTGAATTTGGATGCTTTTGGATACCTAATTTGGAAGCCTGAAGTAATCCAATCCAACTGCATTTAAATTATATAATTCATACTATTTCCATTGTTCCTTAATGGGTTAGATTGGCAATATTTCCATGTTTGTTCCTTGGTAGTGATTTATCTTATTCAGATCTTTAACAGATTAAGAAATTGGAATCCAATCACCTAGTCCAAACAATTGTATCATGTTTTTGATTCAATATTTACTGCAGAGCCTAGTTTCCTTTCCAAGGCAACCGATAAGCACTGTACACAGTAATTTGAAAAGACTGAAGATTAGCCACGATGAATTACTGATGAGTGATGACATGATTTTTTAACTTGTCTTAATTAGGGGAATACAGACAGGAGGTTTCCTAAAAGGATATAATGTTGGAAACTGATTGCATAGATAAAGATATGGGATGTATAAATTGTTAAAATGAAAACCTGTTCAAAATTTTAAAGTTGAGCATGTTGATTGGAAATCTTTAAGAGTGCCAAAAAGTCTGTATGCTAGACTTCAAATTTCTCTTTGTTAAGGGGTCTTGAACTTAGTTTGCACTCCTTGGAAGTAAAATCAGTACTACCTCAAGTTAGTGTCAAGAAATATGTTGAATAGGGCTTTTAGATGGTGACATGGGGTTTACTTGTGTTGATTTTTAGAAGTTTTATATGTGGCATAATTCAGCAAAGAAACTGAAGCTGTGAGATGTTAGAAAAGAAAAGAAGATGATGATTATAGGCCTTACCTAGTTTTGTTAGGACTTGTAGCTACAATTAAACTCTATGGGAGTGCAGCCATAACCTTAGGTCAGAAGTCTAAACCATGATCTACCAGATTAGGAGGCAACACACATTTTGGGTCCTAAAGCAGGAGACCACATATGTGATATCGTGCACACTTCATAACTGATGACAGCTTGGTGAAGTAAGCCAGGCAGTCTACTAGAATGTGATGACATCGGCCAGGACAGGACACTAGGTATGTCTGGGATAAAGGGTGAAGCAGGACCTACACCTGGTTGCAGCAAAAGGGGGAGAAGGACTCTGGAACAAGTATTGGGCTGGTAAGGTGAACAAACAAGGTGGGTGGTGGTTCAGTCTGTTTGCTGGCTTGATTAACCTAAACAACAAATTAGTGGGTTTGCAGTCCCATGTCTAACACATGAGAAAAATTATACTCTTAAGGGCTTGGATAGGCCAAATAACTTAATCTTTAGCATTTAGCTTGATCATTGATGCTTATGCTGGCTAAAAGTTGGGCTAGTGTCATGACATAGTGAAAGACCTATACATGTTTTATGTATGTCAAAATATTGTATTTTTTATAAAAATCATGTTTTTAACAGTCATACACACTACATGTAGGCACATTACCTGGAAATGTGCTTGCTGCTGAAAGATTATATGGCCCTGTAATTACTTGGCAAACTTGCACTAGTTGTTGTTGCAGCTGCTTTCTTAGTTTTCTCAGTACCTGGAAGGAGTTGGTTCTGCTGATCTTTTCTGAAGAGCTTTTTAACAACATTTTTTCATTAAACATTGATATTGACATTCTGACTGAATTTGTGAGGTTTATGTTGGGGGAGTACAAGCGCTTCTAATAATCTTGCAAATTTTGCAGGACCGCAAAAGAGAAACCTCCTGTCACCTTTGCTATAGCTGCATGTGAAACTCAGAATGTGAATGTGACTGTTCTGCCATGTTTTGGACTATCTGAAGGAAGTCAAGTTACTGCAAAGGATATGTGGTGTAAAATGGTCCAGGTAACTGTTCCTGGTGTTCTGTGATTGCCTTTTCCCTCCCTTTTAAAAATTTTGATGTTTTTTTTGGTGAAAGATACAAATGTTTAGAATCTTGGGCTTCCCAGATATGGCAAGATAAATGATGTAGAGATGAAGCAAAAAATATTGGAGAATAAACCTTTTTTGTGTAGGCAAAAACATAGAGAAATGAACCTCTATTGCCAACTTAGTGAGTTTGGCCAAGTTATTGTGAGTTTATATGTGATATATATTCTCTTTATTTATATGATAATCATTCCTAATTTGGTTACCAGGCATCTACAGTCGGACATTGTGCAGATCCTTATAATTAACCTGTATGCTTTTCCAGGATGGGCATTTTGATCAGGAGAACTTCAATTCTGGACCAAGCATGCCTTCATCGCCTGGGGAAACGCTTTGTGGTGCAGTCTCAGCTTCAGCATGGGTGGAACCCCATGGAAAGTGCACTGTTGCATTCGCTGTTGCTTGGTCGTCCCCAAAAATAAAATTTTTAAAAGGAAGTTCATATCACAGGTAATCTTCATTTAAAAAAAAAAATGATGCCTGCTCTAGGCCTTCAGTATGTGTGGATTAACCACACTTGAACACTGAATATAGATCAATAATGCCCCCTATGAAGTACTGTGTTTACTAACTCTATGACTCATTTCTTCATTTTTAAAAATATTTTTTCATGTTCTTTCTTAAAAGTTATTTTCATTCTGAAGTTAGTGGTGTAATGAGACAGTTGTTTTATATTTGGATCTCCAAGAAAAATATTTGCGAATACTGGCACTTAAGTTATTGTTGGGATTATGTGTCCAGGATTTCCTTGTTATATATTTCTTTGTGCTACAGTATGAGTACTCCTATTGTTGCACATGTGATAACAGTGGTTAAATGTGCATTGCATCTTTCATGTTGATAGTTGTAATTTTGGTGAATGTCTGCTTAGTGTGTGTGTGTGTTGTTGCAGGAGGTACACAAAATACTATGGAACTTCTGAAAGAGCCGCTCTGAACTTGGTGCATGATGCTCTAAAAAGTACTCGTAACTAGTTATATTTTTCATTATGTTGGCTATTGTGTGCATTATGATTAACTGCATATAAGGTCTCATGTTATCTGAAATTTTGATCAGATTATAAGCGGTGGGAGGAAGAGATTGAGAAATGGCAAAATCCTATCCTCGACGATGACCGGCTTCCTGAATGGTAACATATGATGTGGCTAGTATGATTTCGAAACTGTTGTGCAATCAAGGCTATAAATGGGTGCTAGTCATGCCGGGCTTAAGGAGAAATTCCATTGAGCTCAATTTTAGTTGCTGAAATTTCTGAAAATGAAAGTTTCACACATACACACACGCACGCACGCACACAAATGTTGCTTTCTAACTTTAAAAAACACCCCTACTTTTGCCTCTCTTGCTGTGGTGCTTCTTTGTTTATTTTAAGCATTAAAAACTTGCCCTTATTCTTATTAACTGTAGAACAATTTACATCTCGTTTCTTACAACCTAATGGTTGTGTCAGACACTGATAGTTGAGAGTCTATCTCTTCAGTTCTTACCACTTATATTGCATAGTTATGCTTTTAGGGCAGTTTATCCAGGCTAAATGTTATCCAGTTGAACAGATTCAAATGGTCCTTGCCTATGACGATGTTGAAATCTCCTCAAATGGGAACAAAATTTGACTATTACTGTCTCTAGCTGTAAACTTATAATGATCCGTATAATACTTGCAGGTACAAATTCACATTGTTTAACGAGCTCTACTTTTTAGTTGCTGGCGGAACAGTTTGGATTGGTAATCATTCATACTTAATTCATCTGCTTGCCTTGCATGTTGGTAAATTGTGAATAAACAAGTACTTGCTTCACGTGTTAAATTTCAGCCCTAAATGACATCTCATTCTCAGATGTCTGATGGCAGAATGATTTGGAGATTTTGACTTACACTGTCTAGTTCTAGTCTACAGCCATCGTAGCATGGTGAAGGCATTTATAGGGGTACTACGTGTTGGGCTTTTATTATTATTGTTGAGCAGAAAAATAGATGAAAAATGGTTTACAAGGCCGTATGAATTATTGTTTGCTATTTCACTAGTTCCATTCTGTTTTCTTTGTGGGGATTTTTGTGTTCTTTCTCTGTGTTCCATCATTATGTACATTTTGGTCCAAAGGCTTCTAAGGCATCATGACTGATTTGGATTTTTCTATACAGATTCTTTTCCTCCAGCTTCTGATGGGGGAGATAACTGTCATCAAGTGACAGATGTAGAAAACACAAATGTTGAAGTAACCAAAGCCAAAGTAAACCGCAGGCAAGATCCAGTGGTAGACCATACTATTGTTAGAGATTATGGTTATTGTGATTGCAATGCTATGGAGAATGAGGATAAAAGTATTCCAAGGACAGATGCACATAGAAATGAGATGGTGAGTCCTCTGAAGGGAGATGACAATCAGTCTCAACATCTCTATACATTAACAGATTCAAAAAATGATGGCGATGATGTGGGTAGATTTCTATATTTGGAAGGAGTGGAATATATTATGTGGTGTACCTATGATGTACACTTCTATGCATCTTTTGCACTTCTTGAGCTGTTTCCCAAAATTGAACTCAATATTCAGCGTGATTTTGCAAAAGCTGTCTTATCAGAAGATGGAAGAAAAGTGAAATTTTTGACTGAAGGAAATAGTGGAATACGGAAAGTCCGTGGAGCTGTTCCTCATGATCTTGGAACACATGATCCATGGCATGAAATGAATGCATATAACATACATGATACAAGTGTGTGGAAGGATCTGAATCCGAAGTTTGTGCTTCAGGTGTATAGGGATTTTGCTGCAACACGGGATATGTCTTTTGGAGCTGATGTGTGGCCTGCTGTCTGTGCTGCAATTAATTATATGGAACAATTTGATAGAGACAACGATTGCCTAATTGAGAATGATGGGTTCCCTGATCAAACTTATGATACTTGGACAGTTCATGGCATAAGTGCTTACTGTGGCTGCTTGTGGGTGGCTGCACTTCAAGCTGCAGCTGCAATGGCTGCTCAACTAGGTGACCAGGTCTTTGCTGAAAGATTCAAAAGCAAATTCTTGAGGGCTAAATCTAAATTTGAAGAAAAACTATGGAATGGTTCTTATTTTAACTATGACAGCGGGTCAAGTAGTAACAGTAGATCTATTCAAGCTGATCAACTGGCAGGGCAATGGTATACAGCATCCTCAGGCTTGCCTTCCCTTTTTGATGATTTCAAAATCAAAAGTGCTCTACAGAAAATCTATGATTTCAATGTTATGAAGGTTAGAGGAGGAAGGATGGGTGCTGTGAATGGAATGCATCCCAACGGAAAGGTGGATGAGACTTGCATGCAGTCACGTGAAATTTGGGCGGGTGTTACTTATGGTCTTTCAGCTACAATGATTCATGCTGGGATGGAGGAACAAGCTTTTACTACGGCTGAGGGTATTTTTATCGCAGGCTGGTCAGAAGAGGGATATGGGTATGTTACGCAATTACATTTATTAATTATTGAAAATGCTCCTTTTTTGTGTACTTGTTCCTTGTATTATTCACTGATATGTTACTCTTTAGGGTGCCTTGGATGCAAAACTAGTGAAACATACATTAAAAAAAATTTCAACACAAATAATATTAGGTCAAAAGACATTTATCTCTCCTGAGGAGAGATTTCAAATTTTCATGGACTTCGTTTGGACCTCTCCTGAAATTTTGGCAAACAGACCAGTCCAAAGAGGAAAATAAGTGCCCCAAAAATCAAGTGTTAAGATAGATTCGTGGGATTCTCAAAACCTCAAGGGTGGTCTGTCTCTTTTTTCCAAACTTAACTAAGTCTATGGGAATTGTTGAAATCTCAGGCGAGGTTCATGTCTTTTTGCTGAATCTCAGGAGAGATTAGTATTTTTTGCCCATTGTTAATGCTCTAAGGAGAGCATGTGATGAGTGCGGTTGCAGAAGTAGGGCATTAGGTGTGAGCAAGAAGCACTGGCCTCGAGCTTGCAAGGTTCTGATGTGTCGTGTGAAACATCTAGATTGATTTTTTTTCTTTTTTGGCCAGGCCAAACATCTAGATGTTTAGAAACATCTAGATTGATTGTTATCTCTCCCACACACTGGAAGATGGAGACTATTGGAAAAATAGTTTTTGTTTTAAAAACTATAATAAGAAAAGTATGAGAAGAAAAAAATGGAAAAATTATATTGTAGTGCTCTATTTATCAAATAACTAAAAGCAAGAAAGCTCAGCCAAAATTGTACAGCAGGAATGCTTTCTATATCCAGCCTTTATTAATATTTTGTGGATGAAAATGAAGCACTACAAGCATTTTTTTGTTAGGATTCTGGCCGAGAATTCATGTGCTACTGTTAGGTGATATGATTTAAGCATTCCTGAAACATGTTTTATTCTTGGTTAACTTGTTTAATGCATTGAACATGCTGAGAGATTTGTTCTCTTGGCGTTAACCTAGCTTGAGAAATTTTTGCATGAGTTGATGACACTGTTTGCTAGTCAGTAAGGCCAACAGCAGCAGCAGCTTTTAAAATCATTCTCCTCTTGTTGTCGAGAATGTGAGCGCATTTTTCTGTTGTCACTTATTATGGTTCATTTTAGGTGTTTTTGTCTTTATGATTGCTGTTATGCAAATACAAAAACTGAGGAGCAGAGTAATACATGATGTGCAGATATTGGTTCCAGACACCAGAGGCTTGGACAATTGACGGGCACTTCCGATCCCTAATGTACATGAGACCGCTTGCAATCTGGGGAATGCAGTGGGCGCTGTCCCTTCCCAAGACAATCCTGGAGGCTCCTAAGATCAACATAATGGACAGAATTCGCACGTCGCCTGTAAGTGCAACACACAACGAAACTGGTGTCAGAAAAATAGCCAAGAGAGGAAAGTGCTTTCGCAATTCCGTGTTTCATTGCGCATGCTGATTTTGCTGCTTGGTGTTAGGATGAGATGCATGCTGGACTTGGAAGAATATTTTTTTCTCTTTTTTGGAGGGGGTGGGGGTGGCCAAGAGGATAAAACAGGAGTGGGCTGCAACAGCAGGGTGATATTTGTCATCCTTGAATTGGACTCACCTAAATCTAATTTATTACTTAATATATGGACTACTGTTTCCTCAAGATTAACTCATAATTAAGTGATGTGGAAGTATGAATTCCGGACCTTAGGTTTGGATTTGGATGAATTTGAACAAATTTCAATATAAATTTGTATTACATTTTATTCAAATTCAACATAATTTTATGGTTGCATTCTGCACAAAACTTCTCTGAAATTTTATTTGGTGGGCCGTGTAAAAATTTTGGCAGCCTTTCTCAGACATCCTGCTGCAAATTAATGTACATGAAGTGAAATGCCGTGTTTGGCTATGGAATTTTTCTATTTCCAGTGCGACTCTGAAAATTTCTGCCATAATTTTCGGGACTCTTCTTGCCTAACAAGTAATACATAGTATTAGATCCCAACTCCTGGTGTCACTTCTCATTTGGCAATTTTTAATGGATCAAATGCTGCAGTCGGCAGTGTTTCTATTCTTTTGCAGACAAGGTAGATTTGATTAAGGGATTGTTTGGAATTACTTATACAAGAGTACTTTTAAAAAATAAATACTTAATTTAAAGTATTTATATGAAAGTAGTATGAGATTGCTTATTAAAATTACCTTTTTAGATAAGTATTTTAAAAAATAAAAAATAAAAGAAAAAAATAGTTTATGAAATAAGTATCTATTCAAGTATAAATCAAACACTACTTATTCACACAAATATTTGCTAAAATTATATTTTTAAAAATTATTAATTTTCTGAAACATTCAAGATGAGGGCTAATGGACGATTTAATCTTTTTGGTGTCTGGTCCATCATTTATAAAGGGCAAATAAGGTCATGGGTTTTATTTTAAATTTTATAACTACAAGATGTCTTAGCCTAGTAAGGTTTTAATGGGATGCCTAAATATTTTTGGAAAATCATTGTACCTCCAAAAAAAAAAATAATAAACTTAGAGACCTCTTAGCCTCTTTAATCTTGCATTTTTGCTTTGGTTTGGAATGAAAACTTGAATGAAGGACATAAAGAAATCAAATAGTAAATTTAATTTTATTCTATTAAAATTTATTTATTTTTATGTATAAAAACATAATTAACTTTAAAAAATTCCAATAGAATATGTTTTTAAGGCTTTGCTGGCTCATAAGGATTTTTTTATTTAATAAAAGAATAAAAATAAAATAAGAAAATATATTACTAAAAATGTTTGAATGTAATTTAAAATTTAAAAAATTTAAATATTAATGATATGTAAAATTAAAAAAAAAATAAAGAATTAAATGTTAATGACGTAAAAAAATTTAAATTTTTATTTTTTTTATTTTTTAATAACTAAATGTAAAAAATTGAACTTCATGCACATGTAAAATTTATTTTTAAATTTTTTTATTATTGTTGTTATTACTATTTTTTTTTTTTTTTAAAAAAGAGAGCAATAAATGTTCACGCTACTACTGTATGGGGCTCTACTACTGCAACTACTTCAAGGTAGCGTTGGGTTCATAGCTGGAATCAGAATTCACGACAACTAGAAACGAAATGTCAGATTCATCTCTCATGTTTGGTTTGACACAGAATTGGAATCAAAATTATGTTATTGGGTTTGGTATATAAGGACATAGGAATCGAAAATGAGTATAATTAATATAAAAAATTTATTCAATTAATTTAATATGAAATAATAATATAATAAAACGACGACCATAGCATTATATTTTATTATACAATAGTATTTTATTCTTTTTTTTATATTATATAAGTAGTAAAACTTACTATTATATATTTATATTAATGATATTAAATATTTTATTTTTTTTACATATTATATATTATATATTTGTATTAATGATATTAATACTATAATTTTATCTTATTTTAAGGTTCTACATAATAATATAATAAAGAATCATATCACAAATACATCATAGCATTTTTTAATTTAATACTATCTATTACTTTTTATGCGTTATAATATTATAATATATAATGTAAATATTAATAATAATAGTTAAAATATTTTACATTATAATATATAGTGTATTATTATATATTTATATTTAATGATGTCATAATATTGATACTATTTTTCAGATTTATGTAATATATTATATTATATTATATATAATATTATATTAATATTATAGTTTACATTTATATAATATATATTTTATCATATTATATATTACATTATAATATATATGTGCTTGCGTATATTTATATACAATAGTATTATATTTTTTCTATACTATGTCATTATTAAATTTAATTATTATATATTTATAATTGATGATAATAATAAAAATTTCATGTTAGTTTATTTTATTATATTTTTAAGATTATAAATAATAGTATAATAAATTAATAATCATACCTTAAGTATATCATAATATTTTAACATATTGTTCTATTATTTTTTATATGTTTACAATGTTATTATATATAATAAAAAATGTGAATGATGATGGTTTAATATTTATATTAAAAAATATAATAGTACTTTAAATATTCATAATGATATCATAATATTAATATTATTTTTAAAATTTGTATAATATATATTATATTATGTTATATAACATTACTACTCTATTTTTAAGAATCAAAATTTAATCTCAGAATAAAAGTTAGGAATCAAAATATAAATAAAATCAAAAATTTCATTCGAAATGAAAATTATTATTATAAAAAATGGGAACGAGTCATTATTCCCACTTACCAAACACTACCCAAACACTATGGGAGTATGATTGGACTTGGACGGTAAGATCAAAAAGGTATAGGATAAGCCCCCAGGCATATGCTCAAGTGGTAAGGACGAATTCTCACAGGCTGCTTGATGGAGAGGTTGAGGGTTCGAACCTTACCAGTCCGAGTGCACATCCGCGATTTACTCATGCACGTGTGGAGGGCGCCATGCATGCAGGCGTGGGATTAGTCTCTCTCGCCGATCCCGTCAGGTTGCATGCCAGGTTGTGTGCCCCAAAGAAGAGTTTTTGCTGGAGAGTCCGCTGGTGATGATAGGGATGAGAGGAACCTAACGTAATTATAAAAAAAAAAGGTATAGGACAAAACCAAGAGTGGAAATTGGTGGGAGTATGTGGAGACGAGCACTTGACTAGACAATGTGGCTTTTGTGATGTTCTACTTTTTCTTTTAAAAGTTTTTTGGGTGTGTGGTCCATGTACATTGAAGCACCCTCTCGGACGCAAAGGTGTAATATGTCAAATGAAATTTTCTGATTATGCTAGCATGGAGGTTTTTATAAAGCACTATTGTTATAATCAATGTCCTATAACTCTATACTCTTAAAAAGAACCCTAATTTTCTGAGTTGAATATTTCACACCTTGTAAAGGTCATACAACATTAATTATACCACACTAACTTACCTAATTAGCATAATGTATACCACAATTTCACCACATGAACAAATTAACACCTGTATGCAAATGAAGTAGGAGCAATTTGTATAAATGAAATCAACTAAGAGTCATATGGTAAATTGTAAAGCTATGCAATTCATTATTGGTACCTTAGTATGGAATATGAATTTAGCGAAGGAAGCAAGCAACTAAACACATTTGCTATAGTTAGTGAGTTTTACAATGTTTATGACCATTCACTTTTTTTCAAAGAGCTTTTCATACTATTCTCATTCTTTCAATGGGAAAAATTAAAGTCATACTTACTATTTTCATGAAGGCATTATCGTACTCAAAAAATAAGGCGTACACTAGTATTTACATGATGGTTACTCATCTCATGCACATAAAACAGATGATTACAAGCCAACATCAAATGATTTAAACCCAATCCTAAATCTTATGCGTAAATGTTTTGGCTACAGTATCAAACTTTGCATTAGGCCATCTACTCCTGAATTTGATGTGTGGATACTTTAATTATGTTATTAAACTTAGCATTGAACAATCTAATCTTGAATTTGATGCATGACTTTAAGAAACCTATACTTGCTTTAGGTTCATGTATTAAATTTGTTCATCAAATGCATCTAACACTATCTCTAGTTACTGGAACTACTATTTTCACAAAATACTCATTTTGAATCGATATTTTATGATCTTTTGAATTGAGTTTCATTTGTTAAACTAAACATTGATTTTATTTAGTTGTTTAATATAGATTTCGTGGTCAAATGGAGATATTGGATCATTATCTTCTTTCACCCAAAATGGGAGATTTTCAAATTGTTGCTTTTTTTTTTATTATAGAATTGATTATTTTTTTAAAAAAATTGAAATCCAAATAGTTTGAGCTAAATTACATTCTAAAGTTACCTTCTAAGATTTGAAAATTATTTAAATTAAGTTGACCTTGTGTTGTGCTTGCGTGTTCTTGAGGGAAATATTGCCTTCTTATTGCTCATCTATAATGCTTCTCATATAGGCCGAAACCTCTATGCTCTCTCTTCAATCACAAAATTCCTTTGAACTTATTTTGGGTAATAAAAAAAAAAAGCCTGGAAATTTGTATTGTGTACTGTATTCTTTTTATTTTATTTTAGTATTTATTTATTTTTTACTAAAAGATGGCGGCACTTCCATTTATTTATTAATAAATCCTCACTTTTTACGGAGGAATACCATGGTTACAAGATAAGCAAAAAAGAGATTACAGAAAAATAAAATAAAACCCTCCTCGAAATAATACCAGCAATCAACCAAATCAGGATAACAAAACTAACAAAGAAGATAAAAATACAAAAATAACCATAAACAAATCAAAATTCACCAAACAAAACTCGAGGGTTGAACTAACGACGAACGGAAGTGAGACCCCACCTATCCATCCGAAGAATACCTTTCAGATAACGTGGTACTATATTCTTATTATTCTCTTTACATGTATTATTTGTGTGAATCACTTGATCCAAGGACTTTTAATTCCAAAGTTGGTTTAGGCTTTTTGAAGTCATTGTAGCTTTCTAGCCCAAGTTGGCTATTTACCCAAAGGCAAAGTATACTTGTACTAGTGTTGTCTGTGTGCAAGTTTCCACCAGTGATTGTACTATTGTATATTATGTATTGTATTCTTATTACTCCCTCTGCATCTCTTACTTGTGTGAATCACTTGATTTGAGGAATTGTAATTCTAAAATTTGTTGTAGATTTCTAGCCTAGGTTGGCTATTTACCCGAAGGCAAAGTATATTTGGACAAATGTTGTCTGTGTGCAAGTTTACACGAGTAATTGTACTATTGTTTGATATAAATGAAAGTTCAAGTTTTTTGTTTGTTTGGTTGATTGTGTGCTTGTGCATATTTCTTATTCAATTTTCGCATATTATTTCTATTCATGTATTTGCTATTATTTGTTAATTAACAAAATTTTAAATCTCCAATTCACCCTCTAGGTACCAATTAACCAGGCCAACTAAGGGAATTGTTACTTTCATGTTCAATAAATTGTATATGTGCAATATTTATTCCCATACTTAC
Organism: Malania oleifera; assembly: GCF_029873635.1. Taxonomy (NCBI): domain Eukaryota; kingdom Viridiplantae; phylum Streptophyta; class Magnoliopsida; order Santalales; family Ximeniaceae; genus Malania; species Malania oleifera. The sequence goes on from NC_080419.1 coordinate 46,347,788, forward strand.
TCTTGCCATTATATGTATCTTTTTAGGCTGCCAAGTCAAACTTGAGTATTCAATAGCTTTAAATTGAATCATTGGCATACACATACTTTTGTAAACTTTCATTTTGAACATTTATTTACAATTTAAATTTCTATTAATTTTCTTATTATGCACATATCTCTTTGTTCAATCGAAAATCATACACCTTTTAAGGGATTGTGTGGATTTAGATAGGTAAATAGCGGATTGGTTGTCATTAATGGACTGGTTATGTCAACTTTCATAAAATAAAAAAAATGTAAGGATAGTGATAGTAAGAATCGTAGAAATCACGCAAAAAATGAGAAAAGAATGAGGTGAAAATACTTAAATTAAAGCAGGTAGAAAGAGATAAAGAGGGAAGAGATTAAGGTGAAAAGAAAGTGAGAGAAAAAAGATAAAGAAATAAAAGGGATAAAAATAAACTAGTGTCTATTTAACATTGGACTATTATATGATATTTGTTGAGTTGAGTTGAGTTAGAAATCCCCTTACAATAACTCTTACACGTATTTATACCCTAATTGGGTCAAACCTACATTAATTCTACAGTCACAAACATAAATTTAAAATAATAAATTTTAATAACAAATAAAGTTTACAAAATATTTAAAACCTAATCATAAGTTAAGACCATTTCATAGCATTAAAGGTCTAACTTATCGTAATTGACATATTTGTCCAATGCTTATCCATTTTGTTGCTTGATGATTGGTAACCTTCACCTAATGACTTAGGTAACCATCGTCATCAAATATGATGGGTGAACCAAAAATCTAAACATTTCATACTTATTTTGGGAATAAGAAAAAAAAAATGATTCTTAGTGCCATCTTTGGTTCAACTTACTATTTATTCCTTCAGAGACAAGCATCTATAATTTTTTTAAAAAAAAGTAATATAAAAAAAAGATATGTTACAGATTTCAAAAAGGATATATCTTTTTAATAATGTGGATATTATATTTTATTTAATAAAATAAAAAAATTAAAATGAAATTATTTCAAAATTAGGAAATGAGAATTGTGAAATGCAACTTGAAAGGGAAAAAAATTGAAAATAACTTTATATGTAAATTAAGGAAAGAAAGAGGGACAAATAATCTTTGAAACCTTTAAAGGATAATTAAAATTGAAGTTCTTATTTGTAAAAGAAGGTATCCCTAGAAATGGGATTTGAATAAATTAGACCATCGACAAAGAATAATTTGTCCTGACAAGCATTGCCAAATTAAAAGATAAGGTTTATTTCTTAAAAAAAAAAAATTCAAAAGCTATGGTCAAATGAATTTTTATTTTTATCATCATCATCATTATTTGTAAGAACCTGAACCCTTATATGTGGAGTTGATTTTGTAAAAGAGGGGGAAAATGGAAATTCTGCAGGCTTTGTCGATGAAGCCAGAATTCGTCGACGAAGGCAGTAGGATTTTCGTCAACGAAATTCAGAGGTTCGTCGACGAAGGAAAGCCGAGAGGCGGAAAATTGGAAATATCATACTTCGTCGATGAAGTCACCAATTGCTCAACAAAATTCTGAATTTTTCATCGAGGAAGAGACCTTTTTGTTGACGAAATCCCTCGGGTCAAAGGTTTGGGCTTGCTTCATTGCTAAGTTTTGGATTTCTCTCTCTCTCTCTCTCTCTCTAGATTTCGAAGCTCTCTCTCTCTCTCTCTCTCTCTCTCTCTCTCTCTCTCTCTCTCTTCGATTCCTTTGCCTTTTGTTGCCGAATTCACAAATCCACAATTACTGCAAGGATCAGTGAAGGATTCTCTACATTTCTACTGGATTGGAATCTCGTTTCGAAGGATTTCAAGTTTCGGGCCAAAATCGAGGTAAGGCTTGGTTTTCATTTCTGATTCGATATATGTATAGTAGTACGGATTGCAAGTATGTTATGTACTGTGGTTTGTAGGTTTTGGAGTCTCGGTTCGTATTTTTTAGGACCGTAGAGTTCGTGGTTGGAATTCAGGTTAAGGTAAGGGGATTCTGTTTATATCAGTCCATTTTTGAAATCAGGATCGGTGAGCTTGTAGGCTACGATCATATGTATGTTTTGATTACTTATTTGGGGAAATCTATCGGGTAAAATGCGAGATTTTTGGGTTGCAGTTTTTCGGGAAAATCGGGGATTTCGGGTATCATCTCTATTTTGTTTGGAAAACTGTTGGTTGTGTTAAAACTGTATTATTGAGGTGACTGTAATCCATATTTGCATAAACTGTATACTTGAAATTGTAAACGATATGATTTGTCGTAAACCAAATAAGTGTGGTATGTTTTGTATGTATGTATCTTGTTCCAGGTATTTGTAAAACAGCTATGTGGCGGCTAATTACCGTACGCTAAAATGTAGAGGAACGTGAGTTCCAAAATGATTCCAGGGATTTGTAAAATAGCCAGGTTTCAGGTAGTTACCGTTGCGAGAGTGGCCAGCTCTATATCCAGGGTGTGAAATATCACTAGTATGGTTCGGTTGGTCACCAAAGGTGTGATCTACACCGTATATAGCAATGGATTCACAATGGGCCTAGGTCGTCGTAGCGTAGTTTGCACGTGGTAATGTAATTGAGGTTAGACCAGGTGACCTTGTGTAGTTGCGTATGTGGCAATGGATTCACAACTGGGCCTGAGTCGTAGATCTTCGTAGTTTCATGTGTTGGAACGTAACCGCTGTGAGACTAGGTGACCTTGTGTAGTTGCGTATGTAACAATGGATTCACCATTAGGCCTCAGTCGTCGTAGTGTAGTTGCGTGTGTACCAATGTAATCGCTGTGAGTCTGTGGTGACCTGGTGTAGTTACGAACTAGTGTGACGACACTGACCGTATGTATGTATGTTGGGTATCGTATGAACTGGAATGATTTTTGTGAAAATACTGGAACTATATGGAATTATTTTAAAACTGTACGAGTTGTTTCAAACTGTATTGTATGTATGATGTTATGAAGTATGTAAAATGACACTAGTATGCCACACACTGATATAACCTGTTTTCTCCCTTACTGAGAGGTGTCTCACCCCGAATATATACAAATATTTTTCAGGTCTTTCGGGTAGCCGTAACTAGCATCCTAGCATCCAGAAGCGAGGGGTGTTGTTTAGCTACTACTAGTACCTAATAGGTATGAGTTCTTGTAAACAGGTTGTCATGGTGGATTTTGTAGACACCCGTAGTATATATGGCGTTCATGGGATTGTATATCCTTGTATGGTATAGACTCTGGTATTGTACAGTATTATGTATAGAAAGACCGTATTCCGCTGCATATTTTGATGAGTATGGAGGATTGTATGTATGTATGTAGGGCTTCCATTCACCCCACGGGGTCGGACCCTCTTTGTATGTTGTATCATGTATGTTTTAATTGATGTAGAAACAGGTTAGGTTACTTAAATTCACCCCTGGGTCCCATTTCCGGGTTTGGGGCGTGACATTATCATTATTATTACAGTTATTATAAAGCAAATAAAGTTAATAAAACATTTTAAACCTAATCATAAGTTAAGGCCATTTAATAACATTAAAGACCCAATTTATTATAATTGACATGGTTGTCCAATGCTTATCCGTTTTATTGTCTAATGATCGACAACTTTCACCTATGACTTAGGCGACCATCGTCATCAAATATGATGGGTAAATTTTGTCTAATGACTTATGCAACCATCATTGTCTGATGATTTTTGTGACCATCGTCGCCTAATGATTGCATATTCTCTATCGTTTAAATGGTTACTCACAACTTCTGTGTTGCCTAAGTCATAAGCAATTTCATTCCTTAGGTGATTTGTGTCTTAGTATTGTTTGACTTATGTATTTTTGAGCAATTCTTATTGTAGCTAGAGATAGGAGAGTCAAAAGTTGGAGACGCGTGAAGAGTTGGAAAAGCGGTTTGCATTTATCTCCATTTATCTTGATAGATGAAACCTCTCATTTGTAATTTAATGTATTTAATTGTAAATTGATTCCAAGCCCTATAAATAGAGAGTTGTGGAAGTTGTAATATGTACAAGAGAAGCTCAGAGAGCAAAGAGAAGAAAGAGAGGAGGAAGAGAGGGAGAGAGAGAGAGTGAGAGTGAGAGTTGTATTTTTTTGGCAAATAGTGAATTTGTGGTGTGCTCCGTGGACGTAGGTCGATCTTGACCGAACCACGTTAAATTTCTGGTGTATATTTTTCTGGTTGCTCAAAGGGTCTCAACAAGTGGTATTAGAGCCCCGTTGGAACAAAAAGACCAGATCGGAAGTGGTACACCAAAAACAAAGCTCTGTACAGTGGCTCGAAATTGAGTTTTGAGGCCACCATCACCTTTAGCTCGTGGAGACGAAGAGAACCGTGCAAGTCGAAGCTCGAATGGAGCCTAGATGAAGCATCACGCGCCATCATGCGCCTCTCCGAAGCAAGACGCCTCACCATGCATTGATCACGTGCCGGTGACTGCTGCTTACGCGCCCCACGCGTTGCCATGCATCTTCTTCGCCTGGACCCCATCAACCCGACATGAAAAAAATCTGCTTGACCTGGCCACTCACTCAAACCAGATCAACCCGAGAACCGGTCCTCAACCCGGATCGGACCCGTTATCTGAGAACCCAGCCACATCTGTGTCGCTGAGTTACCCACCACGTCAGCGCACCACGTCACTGCCATGTTAGCCGGGCCACACATTGCCACGTCAGATGCCACGTCAATAGGTGGACCCTACTGTCACGTCAAAATCCTTGCTATGTCAACATCCCTACCACGTCAGCATTATTGGCCACGTTAGCAACTGCCACGTCAACATAGTTGACTAGTTGACCAAGTTTGATTTGAACTTTGACTAAACTTTTCGGAGTCGTTTTGGGTTCATTTTTCAAACGACTTGAACCATTTCTAAGGTTTTTGACCGTTTTGGATCCCATTGTGCTGTAAATTTGAGTTAATTCTATCTTTAGATCAAAGAATCGAGATGTCAAACGAAAAGAGCTCAAAAATTGAAATGTTCAATGGCAAATATTTCAGTTTCTGGAAGATGCAGATAGAAGATTATTTGTTTGGGAAGGAATTGCACTTACCATTGAAGGGTAAGCCAACATCTATGAACGAGGATGAGTGGGAGTTGCTTGATCGTAAAGCTCTCAGAGCCATTAGAGTGACATTATCAAAGTCTGTGGCGTTCAATATCAAGCATATATCATCCACCAAATCTCTGATGAATGTGCTCTCTAATATGTACGAGCAGCCTTTAGCCGCAAACAAGGTACATCTCATGAAAAGATTATTTACTATGAGCATGTCTGCAGGTGAAAGTTTCAACATACATTTGAATAATTTCAACGAGTTTTCGGATCAACTCGTCTCAATCGGGATAACGTTTGATAATGAGATTTGTGCCCTACTAATTCTCAGTCAGTTGCCCAAAAGTTGGAATGGTATTGTTACTGCCATCAGTAGCTCCGTAGGAAAATCGAAGCTTGTATACGATGAGGTCGTCAGCATGATTTTGATGGAGGAAATCAGAATGCAGTCGAACCATGACTCCACTTCGAGTTCAACCTTGAACGTGGAAAGTCGAGGCAGAGGAAACAGGCATGGATGATCAAACAATCGTGGCAGATCTAGGCCAGACGATCTAAATCCAGAAATCCCAGAGGTTCTCAGGACATAGGTTCCTAGAGCACAAAAGTTATTGAGTGCTGGAACTATGGAAAAACTAGTTATTATAAGAACCAGTGCAGAAGTCAAAAGAAAGAATACGAGGCGAGGGCAAAGACAGAAGCCAATGTTGCTTCAGAAAATGATGATTTGTTGATCTACTCTTTGGAGATTAAAAAGGAGTCTTGGATGTTAGATTCTAGAGTTTCATTCCATGCCACTTGCAGCAGAGATTGCCTAGAGGAGTATACATCAGGTAATTTGGATAAAGTATATATGGGCAATGATCAACCTTGCGACATTGTCGGTAAGGGGACAGTAAAGATCAAAATGAATGGATTAGTATGGAAACTGAGAGATGTCAGGTATATTCCAGATCTAAGGAAGAATTTGATCTTAGTCGGTCAATTGGCAGATGAAAGATATAACATAACCTTCATTGGTGATGAAAGGAAGATTTCGAAGTGTGCATTGACAATTGCTCAAGGTAAGAAAAGTGGTACTCTTTATGTAACTCCTGATGCATGCATGTCTATTACAGTTGCTATAAGAAATGATGATAGCAACTTATGGCATCAACGACTCGGACACCTGAGTGTGAAGGGACTCAGGGTAATGCACTCAAAGGGTAAGTTGAGTGATTTACAGTCAGTGAAGATTGACACATGTGAGGATTGCATATTTGGGAAACAGAAGAGAGTCATTTTCCAGACAAACATCGGTACCTCAAAGAAGGAGAAACTTGAGCTAGTCCATTCAGATGTATGGGAACCAACAACCATTTCATCCACAGGTGGAAAGCATTAATTCGTCACGTTTATCGATGATCATTTACGGAAGGTATGGGTTTACTTCTTGAAGTATAAATCTGATGTTTTTGATACTTTTAAAATTTGGAAAGCGATGGTAGAAAATGAAACTGGTTTGAAAATCAAGAAGCTAAGAACAGATAACGGTGGTGAATATGTTGACACCGAATTTAAGAAATTCTACTATGAGCATGGTATTAGAATGGAAAGAACTGTGCCAGGTATGCCTCAACACAACGACGTAGCCGAGCAGATGAACAGAACGTTGACAGAAAAATTCAGAAGCATGCGTATGCTGTGATGACCCAAAAATATATATATGATTAAAGCACAATAATAATAAAATAATAAAAATGGTCATTGAGTTAATATCAATGCAGAAGTGTTTTTCTAGAGGATCCTTGATTCCATGTTTGATGCCTAAGAAAGACCTTGTCTAAGCGAGTGCTTAGAGACCATTGCGGCTCAGTCGCTCCCTGGAGGTCGGCTTGATCAAAATGGAATTTCATAGGATAAACAGGATAGACACTGTTTGTACACGTAAATAAGTATATATAAATAAAATGGTATTTTGATAGACATAATTTGTAAAAATACATAATAAGATGATAATAATATAGGTATCATATGTGGGACCCACAAGACTATGTGGGGTCCACATGAGTCCCGGAGCCACAAGACACTGTTTATATACGTAAATAAGCACATAAAATAATGTTTTGACTGATATAATTTGTAAAAATATATGATAAAATAATAATAATATAGGTATCTTATGCGGGGCCCACAAGACTGTGTGAGGCCCACATGAGTCCCGAAGCCGTATGGAGGTTTACACGAGTCTCCAAGCTATGTAGGATGCATAAAATCGTATAAGAATTATTCGAATTACGTAGGATCCATTCGGGTTTTAAAGTTGTGTGGGGCCCACAAGACCATGTGGGGCCCACATGAGTTTTCAAAATTCAAATTTAATTCTTATTCAAAAATAAATAATAAAATAAATAAATACTAAAAATAGTTTAAAAGTAAAAACAATGATAATAATAATGATAATAATGATAATAATGATTAAGAAAAATAATAAAATAATAAAATAATTAATTAACTAATTGACTAATTAATTAGGTAAGTGATTAATTAAAAATTTATTTAATGGGAATGGTGGCAAGTACTCCCACATGGCCTCCATCCCCATCTCATACTCAACCCATACCTTGTCCATCCTTTGCCCATTCTTTAATTTTTAAAAAAATTATAATTTCACCCATCTCCCCACACTTTTATAAATTTCATTTCTTCCCCAAAATTTTCCTATAAATAGGGAGCTCACAACCTTCATTTCTCACAACATTTTTCGAAGGAAGAGAAAGATTAGTGAGTGAAAGAATTTGTGGTGGAGAGAGAATTTTTGAATAAGTTCTCAATCACCCACTCTTTCCGATCTCATTTTTTAGAGATAGTTACAGTATTCGTAAGGAAGAAGGTAAGTAAATTTTGATTATGTTAGTTTTTTTTATTTAAAATTTATACCCGAATTTATTTTATAAGTAAATTTCAATTATGTTAATTAGTTCCACAAAATTTCTATGAGTTTATTTTTATGCATATTTAATTTTACAAATTCTATCTTTAATATACTTGCATCTATTTTTGGGTTAAGAAATGTTCTAATCCCCTCGGGTAAATTTTCAACATTTCTTTCTATTCAAAAATAAAATTATATATATTTTTAAATCAAAAATTGTGTGGCATGAGTTTATTTTTACGTTACATTTTTTTCATGAAAATATGAGTAAAGATGAGATTTTTACGATATTATTTTAAATTGCATAAATTATAATAAGATGATTTTAAAACCCCTTAGGGCAACGAAAGTTCAAAGTTACAGATGCTCAGTACCGCAACTTAAAGTTTATATGGATCAGAGTGTACCCACACTGTTTACAGAGTAGTTATTTATGTTAGAGGATTTCTCCTGAGTGCACACCCGGTTCCGGATCAGGACTTAATAAGGAAAATCTCATTTAAAGTTTACGTACGTTGATTTAGTTTGGTCGGCCAACCAGCTAAGTCCAGTCTTCGAACCGCACAACCCAATCATGGGGGTAAACATGACTTACGGCAAACAGGCCTAAGGGTGGTTTTTATAATATATATTTATACATATTTAATTACGTGTACAAAGTTACTGATGATTTGAAGGAAAAGTGTAAGTTTATGTGAAAAGGATCATTTTGGTGCTTAAATGACGATCTAAGGAAAACGTATAAGGAAAAGTATATGTATGTTTATTATTAAATGTTTATACAGTTTTAAAGTTAAAAGTTTAATTTAACAGTTATAGTATATGATTATAAAATTTTACTGTTGTAATTGATGACAAAAGTTTTATGCAGAAATTTTTAAATTTATATTTATTCTAAAAGAAAATTTGAAGTTATAGTATTAAATATTGTTTTACAAAATTTTTAAAAAACTCATTTTGACCACACACTAATAATAATCTTATTTACTTACTGAGCGTCGTCTCACTTCAATCATATTTTTATTTCAGATAACTCTGAAGAACATGTTGGAAATAAGGCTTAACAAGCATGCGGGTGGGGATAGAAAAATAAAGATTGATTAGAAATATTAGTATGGTTTCAGATATTTATGTTTGTGTAATTTTTCTTCTTTTGAAATAAATGATTGTAATATGGATAATTAGCGCTCTGGTTTAATAAAAATTGAGTTTATTTGCTTCCGCTGTAAATCATTAGTAAAAAGTTAATATCCTAGACCCTTCGGGGTCGGGGTGTTACATATGCAGTCAAGTTTGCCAAAAATGTTTTGGGCAGAAGTAGTCAACACAACAGCTTATCTAATTAACAGAAGTCCATCAGTACCATTGGACTATAGTCTACCAGAAGAAGTTTGGAGTAACAAAGAGGTAAGACTTTCACATTTGAAAGTTTTTTATTGTGTTGCATATGTACATATCAATGATCATGTCAAGAATAAGGTAGATCCGAAATCCTAGAAATGCACTTTCATCGGTTATGGTGGTGATGAATATGGATATCATATTTGGAATGATGAAAACAAAAAGGTGATCAGAAGTAAAGATATGATTTTTGATGAAAAGGTGATATACAAAGATAGACACATAACAAAATCTATAGAATCTGAAACAACCTTTGTAGATATAGATGATGTTTTAGAAGGTGTAAGAACACATCAGTAGAACACCGAGAATCCTCAGCAGAATACCGAGATTCCTTAGGCAGAGGAACATATGGAGTAGATTGTTGCACCACCATCTCTTACTCCAGCACCAGAGCTTAGGAGATCTTCTCGGCAACACATACCAAACAGAAGGTATATTGATTACTTACTTCCTACAAATGGAGGAAAGTCCGAATGCTATGATGAAACATGTCAGGTGACAGATACGAGCAAGTGGGAGCTTGCAATGAAAGATGAGATGAAGTCCCTCACCTCCAACAGAACGTGGGAACTAGCTGAGTTGCCCAAAGATAAGAAGGCCCTTCACAACAAGTGGATGTACAAAATCAAAGAGGAGCATGACGGCTCCAGAAGATACAAGCCTCGATTGGTAGTCAAAGGCTTCGAACATAAGGAAGGGATTAACTACACCTGTATCTTTTCACCAGTTGTGAAGCTGACAGCCATCAGATTAGTCCGCAAGAATCGAGCAGATAGGAAGGTGGTGACTATAGAGAAGCTGAAGTTGTGTTCAACTTCAGTTGGTTTTCATGCCTGAAGACATATTTTGAGCACATCATTTATTCATGATGCTGGTTGAGGAGCGTCTCTGTCTCCAAGTGGGAGATTGTTGTAGTTGGAGACAAGAGAGCCAGAAGCTGGAGACGCGTGAAGAGTTGGAAACGCGGTTTGCATTTATCTCCATTTATCTTGATTTTATCTTGATAAATGAAACATCCCATTTGTAATTTAATATTTTAATTGTAACTTGATTCCAAGCCCTATAAATAGAGAGCTGTGGAAGTTGTAATATGTACAAGAGAAGCTCAGAGAGCAGAGAGAAAAAAAAGAGGAGGAAAAGAGGGAGAGAGAGAGAGTGAGAGTTGTATTTTTCTGGTGAATAGTGAATTTGTGGTGTGCTCCGTAGACGTAGGTCGATCTTGATCGAACCATGTTAAATTTCTAGTGTCATATTTTTCTGGTTGCTCACAGGGTCCCAACAATTCTCTACTTAGTCACTTGGGGTGACTAGGCAACATGTGATTTACTTTGTATAAACAATCTTTTTTTTTTTTAAGTCAACTATCTTAGTTGAGCGATTACCATCATATTTCAAGGAGACACACACGAATGACACAATCAGTCTTCAAAACATATTATGTTAACTAAATCTAATGAATGTTATTATTATTATTATTATTATTATTATTATTATTATTATAAAACGAGCAAAGTTAATAAAGCATTTAAAACCTAATTATAAGTTAAGGTCATTTAATAACATTAAGTGTCTAATTTATTATAATTGTCATGTTTGTCTAATGTTTATTCGTTTTGTTGTTTGATGATCAATGATCTTCACCTAATGACTTAGGCGACCATCGTCATCAAATATGCTGGGTGAATTTTGTCTAATGACTTATGCAACCATCATTGTCTAATGATTTTTGTGACTATCGTGGTTACCCACAAGTTCTGTGTTGCCTAAGTCATAAGCAATTTCATCCCTTAAGTGATTTGTGTCTCATCAGCAATGTTTGACTTCTGTATCTTTTGAGCAATTCTCCACTTAGTCACTTGGGTGACTAGACAACATGTGATTTACTTTATATAAACAATCTTTTTTTTTTTAGTCAACTACATCATATTTCAAGGAGATACACAAGAATGACACAATTTGTCTTCAAAACATATTATGTTAACTAAATCCTAGAACTTACACTCTATTGTCATAAAACTGAGTTAAATGTGCCAACACATTTCATACTTTTTTTGGGAATAAGAAAAAAAAATGATTCTCAGTGCCATATTTATTCCTTCAGAGGACAAGCATCTATAATTTTTTTAAAAAAAAAAGTAATATAACAAAAAGATATGTTACAAATTTCAAAAAGGATATTTCTTTTTAATAATGTGGATATTAAATTTTTTTCAGAAAATAAAAATAGAATTAAAAAAAATTATTTCAAAATTAGGAAATGAGAATTGTGAAATGCAACTTGAAAGGAAAAAAATTGAAAATAACTTTATATGTAAATTAAGGAAAGAAAGAGGGAAAATTTTTTTGAAACCTTTAAAAGATAATTAAAATTGAAGATCTTATTTGTAGAATAAGGTGTCCCAAAAATGGGATTTGAATTAATTGGACCAACGATAATTTGACCCGACAAGCATTGTCAAATTAAAAGATAGGTTTCTTAAAACACAAAATTCAAAACCTGTGACTTTTTGTCATAGTAAATTATTATTATTATTAAGTCTATCAAAGTGGAATAGAATTGGCTCGGCTCTGTTCAAAATAAAAATCAATTAATTTTCATTGGAATTAAATGAAAGTTAGGATCCATCTATATCAAGGATTTGTTTGAAGAAGAAAAAAAGAACTTTGTTTTTATTATATTTTCCTATGTATCAAATTACACCATTTCAAATGAAGTTTTGTTCAAAATTAAGAAATTTCAAATGTTCGGGATGCGTAAAATTAATTGCTTATTTATTCATTGTTGTGTATTTTATTTTTTATTCACTTTATTTGGCAAATAAATTTGAAAAAAGAAATTCTTTCATATTTTTCTTTTTTGTCCATCATTTTTTTAAGCTCTAAATGGATGTTCAAAATCAATTAAGCAGAGAAAATAATGAGCCTCTAATTAGGCTTTGAGCCCCAATGAACACATTTGGTCCTCATAGAATGGGCCTGGATGGAAGTAGGGTCTAATACCAACTCAATAGTTAATAAATTTAGATTTTTCAACTCCGAGTTAAATAGGCCTTAGTGGAAAATTACTTAAAAGTTAGTCAAGAGAAAAGGACCTGCTAAATGAGTTATTAGTATTATTAATTTATTTTTGATAACTCGGAGACTCTATCAGTATCGTGTCACTTGGTGCGGCACCAAATTCAGGGGGTGAAAACCGTACGTCCACTGATACACTCCTGATAATTCACAGGAGTAAACTTTTAAGGAGAAATTGAACTCGTGACCTTAAGATCACCAAAATGAATTCAATGTGTGCATGAATTTTTTGTTCAAAATGAATACCCAAAACAAGGTGCTTTAAATCAAATCAAATCCAAGTTTTGGGAAAAAGTGAATTTCTTTTTGACCCAAGAAAGTGCTCTCCCTTTTTTTCCAAAGCAAGGCATGTGATGAAGGTCGAAGGACCTCATCCTTGTGAAGATGAAAATAGTAAGCCTCAAAATTCGAAGAGTATTAAAAGGCGGAAAAAAATATGATGAAATCTTCTTTTAGTTTTACACTAATGAACAGAAGTTTAATAATATGTCATTAAATTTTAATTTTCTTAATTTTTAATTATATTTAAATAAAATTTTATTTTTAATAGTATTTCAAGTTGAGAGAAAATGCAGCCAAAAGTTCTTCTTTATTTTTTTTTTCCCAAATATAGTCATGTTTAAAACTTACAAAATATAAGATGTACTTTGATTATAAAGTAAAATGAGAAAGAAAAATAAAATACATACATATATACATATATATATATATATATTAATAACAAAAAAATTTGATTGTATGCATTATTAATATTCTTTTCTTAATTTTTATTTTTTATTAAAATATTGTAATAATATTTCATATAAAATTACTAAAAAGTAATTTTTTTTCTTTTCTCAAACTGTATCTTTAATTCCACAAATCAGAGTCATGTATGTTTGACAAGAGATATGGTGAAAGTTTACTCTGTGAACTAGTGGGAATCGTGGATGGTGAGATTTCGCTCTGTGAGCCAGCGGAGACCGTGAATGGCGAGAGTTCTTTGTGAACCGTGAATGGTAATGGAGATGTGTCCCGGGAGTCGGGTTGGCCAAACGTCTAACTGATGCACAGAAGTCATTTCCACACAGATTTTACCCTGATCAGCGGGACCTGGCAGTGGAAGACGCTGATCCATAGGTTTGGTGTCACACCAGGGGGTCCGAAAGGCTTGTTGGTGGCTGGAGTTCCAATGTAATCAAAATAAAATAAAATAAAATAATACACTTAGGGATTTGTTTGACATCAATTCTGTTTTTTCATTACACAATGAAAGAAATATGCTACAATTATGTGTTTGTAGTTTTCAAAAATAAAAATAAGAGGAGGCATCCGGCATCACTGTACAAAAAAATTAAAATGAAAATTAAAAATTAAAAATGATAAAGTAGAAAGCTTAAAATAAAAAGTAAAATTGATTAATATTTATAAAGTTAAAACAATTGAAAACTTGACTGAATAAATGTCTATTTTTTGTTTTTGATCAAATTATAGTTAAACATTTAGTCAAAGTAATAAAAATACAAATATTATACAAATAAAAATATTACAATAAAATATTTTAGTGTAATTATTTTACATACTTGTTATATTTCAAACCTCATTGTTTACTGCTACAAGAAAATTTTATTCTACATTACAATTGAAAAGTAGTACAAATATTTTTTCTAGTGACTCATTTTTTTTGAAATTTTGATTTCTATTTATTTAATTATATTTAAATTCACACGATTAATTTACTTTTTTAGTTAAAAAATATATAAAATGAATAATTTAATCTATAAAAGTTAATTTTGCATATTAAGATATTTTTTTTATACAAGTCAAAACAATTGAAAATGATGAAATTTGGTTTTCATTTTTCTCGAAAACTGTTGAAAACCAACAACTGAATAGAAAAATTAGAAAATTCAAATAAATGCAATGTCATAATCTATTTCTAAAAATTGAAAATAAAAAATAGAAATGATACTAAGTAAACGCGTTCGTATTATTCTTAACATGCCGGCACAACAAATGATATTAAGTAGACGCGTTCCATTTGTTGTGCCGACATGTTAAGAATAATACTTTATTGTTTAATTCATATTTGTGGATTAAATTATTGGTTCTGTACAAAATTTCTTATTAAAGTTAGAATAAAATGAATATACGAATATAAGATTTAATTAAAATAGAATTTCCATAAATTTTCAAAATTTTGAAAATAAGAAAAATAATTCGAAACATCATTTTCACTATTTTCAAATGCTATGTATTATTAGATTGTTATAAAGCATTAACATGTGAGTTTAAAAAAATAATTATTAAAATAAAAAATTATATTTGACCTTTTTTCCAACAATCTTTTATAGTTTTCAAACTCCTATATTTTTGCCATTTGTATTTTTAATTGTTATTAGATTCAAAGACAAAGGTGACAAACTCAATTAGATTTTTAATTTTTTTAGTTTTTAAAATATTAACAAAATAGATTTCTAATTTTTAGGTTTTTGCTTCTATTTTTTAATTTTATTTTAAAATTTTAATTTTTTAAATTTTATTACTGACATCAAACAACTCCTTGATTTATATATATTTTTTTATTCTCTTGGAAACTCATTTAACCACAACAAAAGGAAACAATACCCCTAATTTAAATTTTCAATCTCATGTATCATCTGTTAGACCCTTGATTACTTTGACATTACCAATGAACGTAGTTTAGGCAAGTCATGTGCAAAGGCAGTAGTACGAGATGACTTGTCATGGATTACCTTGACATTTGGTGAACTAAAAATCTATATTATTGAGGAGGGAGCAGATAAATGCTAAGTTGCATAATTGACATAGTCAGGATGGACATGGTTGGGATCATAGTCTTTGACAAGATTGTTATAGTGACTGGTTTCGATTGACATGGTCAGTTGGTTAACTCAGGTATGTCAAGTGTCTCATTGACATATGGTGCTTGCTTGTGTGTGGAATAAGTTGCAATTAAGGGGAAAACCAGTCAAATGTTGCAATGTTGACATGTTGGCCAGACAGACGATTACTTGACATTTTTCCTTGTAATGGCTGGCATGCAAACTTGTTTGAAGAGATAACTTGTGGTTAACATGTGACAATGTTTCTAGCCACAAAATTGTAGACATAGTCAGGTATGCCTTGTTGGCAAATGTTGGCTACATCCAACACAATTTAGGCAATGGAGTTATTAACTACAGACTCTAGATAGTTGGGGGTGTTAATTGTATTAATATGACTTGTGGGTGGAATGAGACACTAAATGGAACTCGTGCATGGTGTTCCTACACATGTAATGAGTGTGTAATCCTTGTCTTTGAATCAATAAGCTTGGCAGGTATTGCTCTTGTAAATTATTACCTTACACATGTCATTGGTTCCTTGTGTAAGTTATACTTCTTCTCACTCACTGGAAATATAAACCAACGAGTTCAATTTGTATGTCATTGGCTTAATAAGTGAGATTTGGTGTCATTATAGTGCCAAAACATGCTCTGTGTGTTAGAACCGGAGGAGTCCATGTGTAACGACCAAAAAATAAATAAAAAATAAAAAAATTAAAAATAATTATTAATTAATTAATTAATTAATTAAACATTATTACGGAAATTAATTAAATTAAGAAATTTGAGGGTTATATATGTGTATGTGTGTGTGTATATATATATATATAAGTATATAATATTAATATAATATATTATATATTATGTTAGTTAAGTTATATAGATGTAAACTTAAGTTTCTTGATTGTTCAGGAAAACTTGAGATTGGAAATCACAGAAAGCATCTCTGCGTTCTGCTCTATCTCTCTCTCTCAACTTTCTCTCTCCTTATCTTCTTTCTCTCTCCTTGATTTCTTCGGCGAAACGAGCATTAATAGAAAATCGAAAAATACCACTGGACTACATTCTTCGCCACTGACATTTCTACCAGAGTGAATTTGTCATAGGAGTGACGTAGGCATATCTCTTGAGGTAAGGCAAATTCTCACTTCTACCTCAATTTTTCTTAAATTTTAAGTCAAAGTAACGATTAGGAACCACCACAAGGTTCCTGAAACAATTCTCTACAAATCTAGTGGAGTGGAATTTTGGTTTGAGGTTCCGGGACATAGCTCCAAAATCAGGATAAGGTTGTATTTTTGAGTTTTAATGATTATTTGAGGGAAATAGATTAAAAAACATTATTAGGAAGTGTTCTAGGATTGAGATGATTAGTTTGGAATTTGTGGATATAGGGGCTTTTGCACGGACGTCGAAAGAGCGGTGTAGACTGTGGGTTTATTTTCGAGGGTGAGGTAAGGGAGAATAAAATTATATCTGTATTTTATTAAGGTGAACTGGTTATTTACGAGCATATGAAACGTAGTATTTATTTATATGATTTTTATAACAACTTGAGTATTGGAAAATGATGATTTTGTTTAAGATTTATATTTGGGATAATTGCATATGATATTAAAACTATACGACATGAGAGCAATTTTTCTTAATAAATTGAATATGAATTACTGTGGTATTTGACCTTGCATATGAGGATGTTTGTAATAATTATGGCATGATTAATGAATTGTTATATTTGAATTCTTGTGTGGAAATGCATTGATGCGTCTTTGTGAATTACCTGGTGTGGTTATTCGTATGCATCACAATATAACGTTGGCATGAGGAGGTTGTTCTATTACCTAAATATAAATCATGATATGACATTGGTAGGCCAAGGAGTTCATCATATTGTCATTTATATGGGGTAAGGCATTGGTAGGTCTGAGGAGCTTGTTCTACTGATATACTACGGGTAGGTCATGGGGATTGGATACTGGTGAATAGTGGTGCATGTGTGGGCCACGTATTGCGGAAGCTGGAGTGGTGCCTGTATGGGCCACGTATTGCGGAAGCTGGAGTGGTGCCTGTGTGGGCCACGTTATATCCTGTGTAGATGATGACACTTGTGTGAGCCATGTTATGTATCATGTGTGGATGGTAGCACCTGTGTGGGCCATGTTATGTACCATGTGTGGTTAGTGGTGCCTGTGTGGGCCACGTGTAGTTAAGAAGTACGTAGGTGCCTGTGTGAGCTACGTACTAATATGTACGTAGTTGCTCTGTGAGGGCCACGTACTCAAGACATTGGAAGACTAAGTATGAGATGCATGATTCCTGTGTAAATGTGTTGTGCGCTTGTGAATTTAACTATATCATAGTAATAATGGTATAGGATACTGTTAATGCATGTGTGTGTATGAGACGAGGTAAGCATACCGTCGGGGGCTTGCTGAGAAATGTGAGTGCTCTGATAGGTAGTTTCTTAGTATCAGTGCAAAGGGATGCTATTTGTATGGGCATATAATCATCCCGATTCTCGGAAACCTTCGCCTTTAATAAAAATAAAGATGTGTACACTGGCGGCGAGGTAATTCTTTGCCTGAGAGCTTACTGAGTAAAGTGAGTGCTCTGGTAGGTATCTTTTAAGTACCAAAACAGATGAAAGTTATTTGTATAGGCAGGTAATCTTCCCTATCCTCGGGGACTTTCGCTTGCATAAAAATTATGTACTTGTATATATTGGATGTGTGTATGATATCGAATGTTAGTAATGTTATTAATTATGCTTTTTCTCAACTGTTATTGAAATTATATGAGAAACAATTTATTTTGATATATATATATATATATATATATATATTAAAACTTATCTACCACACACTGTTATAATTTATTCCACCCTTACTGAGAAGTGTCTCACCCTGGTGGATTATCAGTTTTTTAGGTTCTTCTAGAGATTGGGCTTGAAGGCCTAGGCTGAAACTGTTTTTGGTAGTTTTATTTTTGGGATATTGTGAGATACTGGTAAATATACAGATATATTTGTATGGGGTTATGTTTTAAATACTGGTTGTAGATACAGATATTTGGATGTTGTAGTGTTTATTTTTTTTGGGATGTTATATAGAACTCTAGTATTTATTTAAGGTTATTTATTTATATTCTGTTGAGTGTATGTTAGTTATGGTATCAGAAATGGAGGATTGAACAATGTGGCACTTGGGTCCCACCTAGAGGGTTCAAGGCATCACACCATGGGTGGGCTTGATACACATGGGTGAATACCTTCTTGACCCAAAAACTTAAGCCTATTGGGTTTTGGGTCAAACTATGTATATAAGCCCCCTATTATCTACTCAAATTTTTCCAATGTGGGACAAGCTCACAAGTGAAATTCTCAACAGTGTCAACTTACACCCTATGAAAATACCACTTGATTGTACCATACTTGTGCACCTCCTCGAAATATGATGATGATCATTTAGTTAAGATAGTCACCCTAAAAAAGAGATCGCCTAGGCAAGGGGAACCACATGTCATCTAATCGGCCAAGTTACTAAATGGAGAATGGCCAAAAAAATGTATAAGTCAAACACTAAGGTGAGGCACAAATCTCCTAAGGGATGAAATGCTTATCACCTAGGCAACATAGTAGTTGTAAATAGTCACTCAAGCGACAGAGACCACGTAGTTATCAAACAACAATAATCACTTATGATCATAAATAAAATATAAAAAGAACCCTAATCTAATTCTCTAGTAACTTGGCAAAGGTAGGCAAATCTTGTAGACATTAAGTGGAGTCCTTATGAATGGAAAATGTCCTCTTTAGCCTAAAACTATTGTGACGTACATCATCGATGTATTTTGGACCACCAATCACTTCATTTTTTTTTCCTTTGTCGCCTCATAGTATTGGGCGATAAGTACAGATGAATTTGAATTCAGGCGCAAGTAGCATTAACCTTAACCTGTAGCTTCACCAACCCCTAAACACCCCTTCTTTTTATGGTTGACTTGATGGCATTGGTCTCCAAGGTATTCTAGACTAGATCTTAAATATTTATCTTTAGCAAGATATCTCTCTTCTCTAGCCACGATCTCACAGGGAGCATTATGCTTAGGATCCTTTCTGAGGAATGCTTTTTAGTTTGGTGATCCACTTGCTACTCAAAGGAAATTTGGTGGAAATCGCTTCAACTGCTAAAGCATTAGTGAGGAGATATTCTATTTTCAGTTCTTCAAATAAAATTGATACCCTATCAAAGAGTGATGAGGATAATCTTTGGATATCCTCCTTCAACATTGCCTTCGGAAAATCAACTGATGGCGAACAAGCAACCTTCTTCCCTTCAGCGAAGGAAAGCAAAGAATGCTTCCACATATTCCCTAGGTAATATATTGTCAATCATGAATGAAAGCAAAATGGATGAGGAGATCTAAATAAAGCAAAGTAAAATAGAGAATACGAAGAAATTAACATTTGTATCACAAAGAATCTATTGTGTGATTGTACTAGATAGCAGGCAGTCTTAACTATCTTGGCAACTAAGCAGTAGTGATCGAGTAAGTGATTGCAGCTAGCGGAAGGTTGCCAATGTAAGCCACGAAATCACCTTTTAAGCTATTGACACAATTAATGTATCCCTCAAATGTGTGATTTGCTGCCTCGTGATAAAAGAAATAGGGAAAAGACCAAGAATATTCCAAGTGTGGATTGCCTAAGAAGTAAGGGTGTAACACTTTGTGATAAGCTAAAACTAAGACTGTTATTTACAATTTCTTATTTATAAGCATTATAAGTAACTAAATGGAGCAATCATGAGAACCATTAATTGTGTTGTCCTTGTGCACCTCCTCTAGATCATGGTGATCATTTTACCAAGATAGTTGCCTTATAAAAGAAGGTGCCTAGGCAAGGTGAATCACACATCGCCTAGTCACCTAAGCGACTAAGTAAAGAATTGCCTAGAAAAGGTGTAAGTCAAACATTAGATGAGACATGAATTGCCTAAAGGATGGAATTACATATCACCAAAGTCACACAAAATTAGTAGCCACTCGAGCGATAAAGACCACGAAATCATCAGGCTACACTGGTCGCCTAAATCTTCTTGTTGTTGTTGTTATTCTTGTTGTTTATCATTCTCTGGTTGTGTTTCATTTACAACTTATATTTATTCCGTTCTGCATCCTATTTATCCTATCCATATTACAACAGAAACAAAATCATTTGGAGGTTAAGTTTGTTTTAGGCCCTTACCTTTATCCCATGGTTTATATATACAAATTAAATAAAACCTCATATTTAGGGTCCTTTTGTTTTTAGTAAATGCATTTTTTTTTGAAACTATGAAAATGGTTTTGAACCCCTTTTAAACATCTATTTTTAGAAATTTGGGGTGTCAAAATTTTTAAGAGATTAATTATTACTTCAATCAAGAACCATATTAGAAAAAAAGAGAGCTTTAAACAAACCTTCCATTCAAGAAAGGAGATTATTTAATGTTAGAAAATAGACAAACGTAACTAAAAACGAGGACCTTTATCAAATCCCATCTAGGCACCAAATATGGTTTCATATGGTTTATGAAAAAAGAAAAAACAAATCCATCGTCCCAAAGTTAAAGGTCAAGGTCAAAACATGAACTTATTAAACTCTATTTGAATAACTTATGCATAATAATCAATAACTTCCGCCATAAATCTTCAATTTTGGCAAAAGTACCAGCTCTATAGCTTAGACTCATGGGGCTTCAAAATCATAGGTGGTAGGTCATGTGGTTTAATTATATGGATTGACAATATGAGTCATCGAGTCTTAAAAACTATCCATGAGAGGTGTACTCTAGGCCTCTAGTTTTGATAAAAAATGCCCATAAAATCACTTATAAAGGTCAACATTATGCACAACCAAAACCATCAAAAAATAGATTCTCAGAGGTTTAAAATGATATATTATTTGTAAAATAACTCAAAGGGGTGAGAAAAATAGAATATGGTCAAATCTGGTCAAACCATGAGGTGGTTATGCATTCACTTAATGTGCACCTTTTGGTTGGGTGAGGAAAATTTTCCATACAGAGTGAGTTTAAGTGCATGAAATATACCCCTAACAATTAAACTACAATGCCTTTACAAAACAACTTATCTTGGGCTCCAAAATTCAAACACATGAAGCTAATGCAAGACTATTGATATATTCAAAATACCATTTTTATGCAAAGCACTAGCTTATTTTATAAAGATGATCTTTTAATTACTTCACTTCACGTCTCAAATATATTTATTTCATGGGTATTTTTACATCAAAAGGGTGATAATATTTAAGATCAAGACATAAAAAGAAGACCGTAGGAGGGGAACCACCAATATAAAGGAAAAAAAAAAAGAGGGAGAAGAAGAAGAAAATACAATACATTTAATTCTCTTTACTTGTTTATTTATTTATTTTTGTGAACAATTAGTTTCTTAGGATGGGAAATGAGATTGAAAAGAGTAGAAGAGTGATAACTTCAAATATGAAGAAATTCTCCTTCCACCACTCAATTTTTCTCTTTCTTTCACTTTCTCTTACTTTCTTTCACTCTCTCACTTTCTTGGCTGAAAAAAAGAATTAGTTTCTAAGTAAGGGAAATGAAATTGGTAAGAGTGAAAAAGTAGAACTTTAAGTATAAAGAAATTCTTCTTCCACCACTCAATCTTTCTTTTACTTTCTTACTTTCCTACATGAAAAAAAAAATGATGTTCTTATTCATGAAAAATGAGTAGAAAGGTTGGAAGAGCGAGAACTTCAAGTACGAAGAAATTCTTATTCCCTCACACAAACTTTCTCACACTTTCCTCCTCTTCTTCGTTTTTTCTTTCACTTTCTCACTCATTTCTTTTGGTATATGGGAAAGTAA
This sequence comes from Malania oleifera, assembly GCF_029873635.1. Classification (NCBI taxonomy): domain Eukaryota; kingdom Viridiplantae; phylum Streptophyta; class Magnoliopsida; order Santalales; family Ximeniaceae; genus Malania; species Malania oleifera. Next base: position 46,369,976 of record NC_080419.1, read on the forward strand.
GAGGGGGTGTTGGGAATGAAGGTGGAGAGGAGAATGAGGGAGATAATAGTGAAATAGAGCTTTAGGAAATGTGTATGTGTGTGCTTACCGTAACCCCCAATATAAAATATTTATAAGGTGAAAAAGTGAGGAAGGGAGGTGGTGTATTGAGAGAAACTCATTGGTTGGATATTCATGTTTTGGAAAAAATTGGAACATGTGTTCCAATTAATAAGACAAAAAGAGAATTTTGTTCAATAAAGGATGACCACCATTTAGGGCATCACAAGTAAGGGCATTGGGCTTTTGGAAAAATTAGGAAAAGTGTCCCAATGAATAAGGTAAACAGATAAATTTGCCTAATAGGAGATGATCACTATTTAAGGAACAAAAACAAAGTATGAAAATACTCAAATTTTGTTACGATTTTGAAAGATGGGCTCAACCCCCCCCCCTCCCCCCAAAAAAAAAAAAACAAAACTTACTTTCTAGGATAAAGCACATTAGAATGAGTAAAAAGTCAAACTTAAAAGGGGTTTGGGTAAAATGAACCATTGACAAGAAAAAAAAAGGCTAATAATTTTATAAGATTGGTCTAATTAACAACCATATACCATATTTGGGGAGCTCAAAATTTACTTCTATATGATCAAATTGCTTTTAGATGCCCTAGTATATAAAATATTTCAATATGTAGATCTTAAATTTAGAAGTCCGTAAATAGGGTGTTGGTCTTTTTATTCTAGTTTAACTAGTAGATAATTTTGTTAGTTGATGTCTTTTGCTGTTTGTTCTATTTTTCTTTTAGGCTTAGGCTTGATGCAAAAGCAAATCCAATTAAGAATTGGGAAGAACTAACAAGAACCAAAACAAACAAATGTAAAGTCAAAACTGTCACTCCCTTGACTTTACTCAGATGAAAAAAAAAAATGCCATTTCCTTTGAAGTTGAACAGAAGATGAGATTTAAAAAAGGGAGGGACCAAAGGAGACCAAAGCCAAGTTCTCAACCCCTAGCCCCGGGAAACCATCTACATACATCAGTCCCTTTCCCTCATCACTTATTTCTTAATAACTTTTTTAAGAGTAAAAAATGCTACTCTTCTATTATATTACGTTTTAGATCTTTCTTATTAGGTTGTCCCACATCGGCGAATCCCTCCTTCCTCCCTATATACTAGGAGTGTACGTGTTCAAGATTCCTGCTTCTGCTTCTCTTTCTTCTTCTTCTTCTTCTTCAATTGCCAACCCTATCGACTGCTCTGTGTCTTCGTCATCTTCAGGTGTTCTAGAGGTACGATCCAATTCGCCGCCCAACTCGAGGGAATTTTGTAACCTGTAATGATCATGCTACTCTGTTGCTCCGTTTAGTTGCTGAGGAAGTTTAGGAAAATTTGTGAAATTTTCCCTTTGTGATCATATATTTTTCGTTAGTTTAGCACCTCCTGTTGCACGTGGTCCAGCTGAATTGAGTAGTTTTGAATGTTGAATTAGAACGGTGTGAGGCAGAAGGTTAAACTTTTTTGTCTCGAGTTTTCCTCCCAACCAAATAGAGTGTTATTGATGTTGTACTTCGTTTGGAGCTCGAATTTATACTGAAGCGAGATGATTCTATTGTGGATCTGAGTATTTATTTATTTTTTTCCATATCCACTTGCTTTTCCATTACTCCATTAATTTCTTTACCCATTATGATTCGTAAATTTTCACCTAAGCTTTTCTGATTTTCTCTGCTTTGGATTGAGAAAATTAAACCTTCCCTGAAAAATTCTCTCTTGTTTTCCTCACCTTCTCGGTGACTAAATGGAGATTTTTTTTTTTTTCATATTAATGTTTATTTTATCTTGTTTTATGTGGTGATTTTATGGTTCTCATGGATTCAGATACATTGGATAGTCATGGCAAGGAAGATGCTTGTTGATGGAGAGTTGCACAGCTCGGCTGGCGAGGAGACCCACTATGACTTTGACTTGTTTGTTATTGGAGCTGGAAGTGGTGGTGTTCGCGCGGCCAGATTTTCAGCTAATAATGGAGCTAAGGTATATTAAATAAAATAATGAGGAAATGACCAATGAAGGAAGAAGTACTGTTTTTCCAGCTTAAGATCCTTATTTTGCTTCTTTGGCCTATTGATTTCATTTCATTGCTGTAATTTGGGATAAACCAATGTTCCGATTACTGTTTAAAAACTTGTAAGCATTCATTTTTCATGCTCCCTCCCCAGCAAACACACCAAACAAAAAAATATTAACAATTTTAGTTCTCATTTATGTTGTAATTTTATTTTATTTTATTTGTTTTAGTTGTTCGTGTGCAATGCACGCGTGCGCACACACATTTTTTCTTACTAATGTAATAATTTTTCTAGGTTGCAATTTGTGAGCTTCCATTTCACCCAATCAGCTCGGAAGTTGTTGGAGGAGTTGGTGGAACGTAAGTTCTTCAAAATTATAATGTTGGCCATCTTTTTTCCTGTGCCCTCTCATCATGCTTTTTTTGTCTCAAGATCTCTTTGCTATTTTTATTATTTTCTTTCGAAAATGTTTCAAATGTGCTTAAACTAGATATACTTGAATATATTTGACAATTATGAAAGATATGTTTTTTTCAAAATAATAAGTTAGTATGATGTCTGTTTATTTATTTATTATTTTTTATTTGCAAAGGGACAATTTATTAATGAAGAAAAAAAGCATCAAGGGGATGCCACCCAAGCACAACCAAAAAAAAAAAAATGAAAGCAAAACAACAACCAACCCTGTAAGATGTCAAGAAAATAAATTATTATAGAGATGTCATTCCCAATCATCTTATTGTGCCAATTAGAAATCATAGCTAACCAACGATCTTTGACAACTCGCAGAGGGGAAATTGATCCCTCAAAAGCTCATATGTTCCTTTCCCTCTAGACCGTTAAAAACAGCAACGAGGGTGAGGGAAAGGAATTTCCTTCTAATCTAGCTCAGTCCCTGCCCTAGCCCATAACTCGCCCTCCATCGTAGCTGCTGTTACCCACATCTGCCTGACCATGGAAATGGCCAAGTGTCAAAGATTTATGGTTCAAGAACAATTTAGAAGGATGTTCTTAACCGATTTAGCTTGCTCAAAGCAAAGCAGCACCTATTCATGACTGGTAAGCCTTTTTCTTGAAGGTTATAAGGGCAAGGATCTTGCTACGAGTTGCCCCCCATGTGAAAAGAGCAACCTTTGAGAGGGGGCTGCTGTTTTCCAAATGAGAACCCAAGGGAAATTAGTTCTTCAATTTGCTAGTGAGTTGAAGTGATTGTAGTAAGAAGTGATCTTAAAATTTCCATCTTTATTCAAGGACCACTTGGGCTTATTGGAGGTGTCCTTGCATTGAAATTTATGAGGCAACAATAGAATTTTGACAGAATATCCACCTCCTTGTCAAAAGCATTCCTAATCAAAGGAACGTCCTATGACTAGAGAGCTCTAGGTGCTTGCTAATAAGTATGTCATTTTTGAAAACTAGCCTGAAGAAAGAGGGTTATTTGGTGCCAAGTTGGGATTCACCACACCAAGCATCATGCCAAAAATACACATCCTCCCCATTTCCCACCTGAAAGAAAATAGGAGGGAAGAAGATACTCCATCCTCTCTTGATGCATCTTTAAACACTTGTTCCATGGGGTTCATTCACCTCTTTTGAAATTCAGCTATTGTGATGGATCTTGTATTTATTGGCAATGACTTCTCTCAAGAAATACTCCTTCTCAATCATGAATCTCCAAAGCCACTTCCCCAAAAGAGCCTTATTGAGAAGGGATTTGAGGCTTAAACCTCCGTTTTGCATTGGTTGTTTAACAACCCCCACCTAACAAGATGATATTTAAAGTCCTCACTTGTATTCCGAGAGGATCTTCTTTGAATGCTTTCCAATCTCTTGGCTACGGTGCTAGGAATGGGGAAAAGAGACATGAAGTAGACAAGAAGATTAGAGAGAGTGCTCTTGATGGTATGCTCCCTTTTCATAGGCGATTACTTTTCCAACCATCTAGATTCCTTTCGAATCTGCTGGTTATAGGGTTGCAAACTCTCGTCTTTGAACTTGGCCCTAGTGGGAGACCGAGGTAAGTTATAGGAAAGGCTGCAAGCTTGCAACCTAAAAGACCGGCAAGAAAAGGGACCATGATCACGAGCCCCAAATGGAATGATTTTGCTTTTGCCCAAAGTCACTTTAAGGCCTGAGACGACTTCAAACCCAAGGAGGATGCATCTAAGATTGAGAATTTGCTCCGGATCATCTTCACAAAATATGATGTGTCATTTGCAAAAAGAAGATGAGAGACTACCAAAATTTCATTTTCCTTATCGATGCTGAGCCCTTTGAGCAATCCCCCTTCGATAGCATTTGATAACATAAGGCTCAAAACTTACATCACCATGATATATAGAAGAAGGGAGAGAGGGTCTCCTTGTCTTAGACCTTGTGAAAATCTGAAAAAATCAGTAGGGAAACCATTGGCAAACATTGAGAAAAAAAAAAGTGGGGGGGGGGGGGGGTGGAGATAACTATGAGTGATCCAATTGCACCAAATTTCCTAAAGCCCATTATATAGCAGAAATTCCCAATTCCCATGGTCAAAAAAGTCTTCTCCAAATCTAGCTTGCACTCCACTCTGCTTTTCCTACCCTTATGCAGTCCATCAACCACCTCGTTTGCAATCAAGGAGGCATCCAAGATTTTCCTGCCTACAACGGAAGCATGCTAGTGTTTACCCATAACTTAAGAAATTGCTGTTTAAGCCTATTCACAAGGACTTTGGAAAGGATTTTATGAAGGCTGCTAACAAGATTGATATGGTGAAACTCTTTGATGTTGCAAACTCTTGCTTGTCTAGGGATCAAGGAGACAAAGGTTGAGTTTGTGCTGAACATACATCTATCGGTACCAAATTTGTGGAAGTCCATTAAATCACCGATAATGTCCTGTTTAAGGATATCCTAGTACCTTTGGAAGAATGCCATGTTGAAACCATCAGTGCCAGGATGTTTGTCCCTGTTGCAAGTCCTAAGTAGCTAGAGAATTTCCTCTTCCTTAAAATATCTCTTGAACCACCGAGCTGTAGAAGAGCTAAGATTTTTAAATGTAATGACATCAACTTTTGGTCTCTAGGATTCTTGCTCAAAGTAGAGGTTCTTCTTAGACGTCACGTTTAAGATTATTGACCAACCGTTTGAGTTGAAGCCCTCTAGGAAGGCTATGGTTCTCAACCCGCCCTTGTTTGTATTCATTAGGGCTAAAATCTGTTGAATTTGTTCTCAAGAAGTTGAGGTCTTAGCATTTCTCCTTCAATCTTGTATGACTCACCCAAGAGGGGGAAAAAGCCTGTACTTGAGGTTTCCCAGAAATTGTTAATCACCATTAGGAGCCATTCGATTTCCTCTGTGTCGAGGAACATAGAAGTCATCCTTCCCTTACTATTTTCAGTCACTGAGAAGATCCACCTTTTCACCATCGAGTGCAAGGTCAAAGGATTTCTGCTCAATGAAAATGGAGATCATTCTATCATGAGGCATTCTTCAATAGAAACAATTTTTGTTAGTTAGTACAATGTTGGTTGTGTTGTATGTGTGAGTGGCAAGAGTTTAGAGTCCCGCATGTGAAGAATTATCTTATATAACATTTTTTTATGATAAGAATAATAAAATTCAATCATGGATAGACATATTATTGATATTAGAGATGCATTATGTTTAGATTTGAGCTTGGATTTGTTGTAACTTTCTAGTAGAGGGAAAGAGAGGAACAAGGTAGAGATCAAATAGAAATGCATATACTCTATCTCTCACGCTTCCCTTCAAGCTAGACTCTAAATATCAAATAGACCAATTTTGTCACATAAAAATTGAACAAGAACTGCAACAAAACCCTTAAGTAACTAAATTTGCAACTTGCATCTTAGACGATATGTACACATGCAAATATTTCCTCTCACAAATTTCTCATCCATAAAATGATAATTGATTTCGGTGTGCTTAGTTTGTCCTTGAAACACCAGATTCGTATCTGTGTGCAGTGCTGCTTGGTTGTCATAATATAGATTCTTTGGAAGGGGACCAAAACCAAATTTGTGCAAGAAATGCTTAACCACATCAATTTGAATGTATTCTGCTTCTGCACTGGATCTTCCACAAGTAGTTTGCTTCTTACTTCTTGAAGAAGATTGGATTAGCCTTGGAAAAATGTGATACCCAATATTAGATTCCTTATGACATACTGAACCTAACTAGTTAGAATTCAAAAGACCAAGAAGTTGTGACTACTTGGAGTCTTTTAGAGCTCTCTCAAATATCATAATATGTGAATAACTACATCCCAGTTTGGCATCCTTGGTGGATCCATAAATTGGCACACTGTATGGATAGAAAAAGAGATCAAGTAACAGTCGAATAGTTAAATCCCCTCCATCAATCAATTAGACTATCTTAAGATACATTTGCGAGTGAATGAACTTGTCTTAAGATTGTTGATCAGTCAACTAGGTAGTCTAGGTTACATAATCCAAGCATATATTTCTTATGATATATAATCGATTCCTTAGGAGAATGAGCCAATGTTCAACAACAACAAACCAAGCCTTAAGTCCCATTAGGTGGAGTCGGCTATATCAATCATTTTTCACCAATTTATGCAATCATGGACAATATCTTTTGACAAATTTAGGGCTATTAAATGCTTACTCACTATCTCATTCCAAGTTATTTTAAGTTTACCCATATCCTTTCTACGACCCTTCACCAAAACTAATTCACTCTTCCTCATTGGCGAACTATGTGGCCTACTTTGCAAGTGCTCAAACCATCTGAGTCGTCCCTCCCTTATCTTATCTTTCATTATATTTTCTCCCTTTAGGTTCCACTGCATAGTTCTCTTACACTGGTTTATTTTATCCTTTCTCTTCCATTTTTTAATACATTTATCTACTACTAAAACTCTATGTTGCGTGGTTAAGATTTTACCTAGGAAAACTTTACAATCCTTACATGACAAATGATCTACTCTCTTGGTTAAGAGAAAATCTATTTGACTTTTATTTGTCCACTTTTGAAGGTTATTTAGTGTTCTCCTCTCTTTTTAAAGCAGGAACTCATTGTAATAAAATCATATGACATGTCGAAGTCTAAGGTCATCTCCCTAGGCTCATTCTTGTCTCCATATCCATATCCTCCATACATCATCTCATAATCTTTATTATTCCTTCCAATGTGTCCATTCATATTTGTTCCTATGAATATTTTCTCAGTCCCCAATATGCCTTGTATCATCATGCTATCCATATCTACCCAAAATTGTCTCTTAAGGTTTTCCGCTAAGCCTACTTAAGGGGCATAAGCACTAATGACATTTATTATTTCTTGTCCTAAGACCTTAATTGATTTTTATAATTCTATCCCTTACTCTTTTGGCATCTACAACACTATCATTTAAGTTTTTGTCTATAATAATTCCTAGCCCATTCTTTTGTTTTTATTTTCTAGTGTACCAAATCTTGATCTTTCAATTTCTCTAGCTTTCTCCCCTACCCACTTAGTTTCTTGAAGGCCAAATTATATTAATTTTTTTTCTAATTATTGTATTCACAATTTCCATGCTTTTACCCATAGAAGTCCCTATATTCCAAGTTGCTAATCTAATTCTAGTCTCTTGAACTAACTTCTTTACCCACCCACGTCCAAATTGATCTCGCATATTTGACACCATATTGGGGCGTCGACATGGCGCATCGCTTCGGGACGATGACCCAGCCCTCCCTCACCCACTTTTTGCTACACCTGGGTGGTATTAGTGCAATTTGTCACGCGTAGCGGGCGCCAACAAATAATCGGTAAGGATTCATATAATAATGATCTGATAAGTTTTACGTTGGCTGTCAGTTACCTAATGCAACCGTCCTCCTTTACCCGAACTTAGGACTGGTTGTATGTGAAAAGATTAGTACATTAAATGTGTCATAGGCGGAGTTAGGAGAATGAGCCAATGTAATTCTCATAAAAAAATCTCAATTTTGGCATGTATTTGGTGTGAAACTGAGATAGCAATAACTAGTTCAAATATAAAATATGTGTTGCATTATCCTGTGTGAGATCTATGCCGTCTACAAAGATAATTCTTCCAGAATCAGTACTCCTCGTGTGGAATACTGTTTGATCAGATTTGCATCGTTCATCCCTTGGTTCAAAACAAGTCCACTAAAAGGGCAGGATGGATTTGATACTTGAGGATCCTAGCATTCCTCTCAGTCTACAAGGTCCAAGAAATAGCAACTATAGCACAATTCCATTATTTTTCGCCTTTTCACATTTGCCAGACTGCCTAAACTTACCCCCCTCCCCCCAAAAAATGCCCACTGCTTGTGCAACCACCCAAAACCTTTACCTGTCAAAGAAAGAACATAATCCAATGCTGCCTAGCCATCAGAAAATGAACAAAAAAGGTTAGAAGACAAGCACATCATGCAAATATTGAGATTAATAGCTTTATTAGGTCTTCTCACTGGCAGCAATAATTAGAATTAATCTTGTTGAGTGCCAAAGTTCAGTATAAAGCCGTAATCTTAAAATAAAATAAATCTTAGCCTTTGAGATTATTTTCTCCAAAAGGAAGAAAGAGGGGTAAGAGATTTCAGCATATGCAATAGAAAATATTTAGAAAAATTCAAGAGCTGTTTTGGAGATGAATGTGAGCACTGCTAGGGAAACAGAGGAATCCAAAGCTGTCATCCAACTGACAAGCTCGTCTACTCTAGGAAATCATATTTAGCCTCATTTTGAAATGGATGCTATTGATAATTAGCGACGATAGAGATCAACCACAAAGACAGTAATTTTAGCTATGTGAGAGAAGTCTTTGCATACTCAATGTCCTTGGTTTTTTTATATACATTAGCTACCAATCTACTTTTTTGACTGCTCAACAGATCTGTCTTGAAGAAATTTAATTGCATAGATCCATATCAACAACTTTCTTTCCAAGCCAAAGCTCCTAGGTATGAATCGTATGATCACAATAAAAAGTTTGAATTTCCTTACCCGCTCCAACCTTGAGTGGATGTGGCATCTTCCAAAGACTTTAGAAGTCATAGAGAAGAAAAAGGGCATCCTTGGGCCAAAAGGTTCCCAGCTTTGCCAGGGTAGGGGAGCCGGGGAGGGTCATCATAGTGTACACAGCCTTGCCCTGCTTTTATGCGGAGAGGCTCTTTCCTTGGACTCGAACCTGTGACTGACCGGTCACAACAGAGCAACCTTACTGTTGATCGAATGCCCACGTCAGTCATAGAGAAGAAAAACAAGCAGATAATGATAAATGAGCCCAAGTAGGAATAACAAGTCCCCTTTTAATAGGATGTGAGGTACACTATCTAGTTCCTTTCTGAAAAGCTAGACGGAGAGCTGAAGCGTTAGATTGAAACTAAAAGAAGGAATGGCAATCCCTGAGAGTGGATCATCAGAACACATGGTTTGTGATCATCATATGTGTCAGCTGCTGATGAATGCATGTTTGGTGGTAGAATTCTGGAAAGGGGATCTGCACTGTAACTTTAGACGAAGTGATGCCAAGAAGAAGATTAGAGGAATTGGCTAAAACAACGAAAGTGCTTCACAGAAAAAAAAATGAATTCAAAGACAGCGACATCTCTACTTATAAACTGGTGGCAAGGTGGAGGATGAAAATAATGATGCCATTTCTGAGTCCTAGAATAGGTCAAAACTGTACATTTAATAGAACGATGGTGAAGTGAATCTAAAATTGGAGTAAGATTATGGCATACAGATGCAGGCAAATCTACACAAATAAAGAGAAATGGAGTTTCAAAATGAAAGCAACACCAAAAAGGGGCTTTAAGTTTGAAGCACTGAAGAAGGGTCCTGAGTCCTGAGTTAATTAGATGACATCATTGACATTGCACGAGAATGGAGTCAAACTAATATAACTTTGGAGAAATCATCTAAAGCATAATAGAATGAGGAAAAAAGCCTTTTTTTTGTGGGGTAGAAATGCAAGAAGAAAGATGATAAATCCCTTAACCTTCCATAAATCATTTAAAAGGGCAAGGAACATTCCAAGACATTATCAGATAACAGACCACGGTTTTAATGCCAAAATGATTCTAAATTTAAGCATTGACTGATTTAATGATAGTCAACATCTCATGGATATTTCAATGGAAATGCCCATGTCATTCTTGAAGAATTAGAATAGAAGTAACAATATCTAGATCCAATGCTAGATGTCACACGTTGGACACCATTCATGAGGATGAAGCCAAATGGACAGCTAACCATATGAACAATCATAGAAGGGTAAGATGGTCTGTGGTATTTTACTAGATGATAGACTTAGCATTCTAGGATGTACGGAGACTTCAATAAGGAAACCACAAGCTTATTTCTAAAGACAGATCAGCAAAATGACAATACCTTTGGAAATGAGTGGATATGGTTAAGGCTTTTTTTTTTTAAATAATTAGAAAAAAAAGTTATTTAGCATGGAGGAAAAAATTGCAACTTGAAAGAGGATGAAGAGTCCTCAAAACAAAACCAAAAAATGAAAAAAAATAAAAGATTTATGCCAAGCTAATTAAAAAAACTCATTCTCGATCCCTTTCCATTATAAATTATACAATACTTGAGATTATCTAGTTAGTGTTGGCCCTTTTCCATTTTTCTCTCATGGTCTTATCACCATCCACCCCAACTTCATGTCCTCCATGTGCAGAAAACTACAATCCCATCTCGTTGATAATCTATTGGGCTCCACTATCCTTTTCACTCACTTCATTCATAGAAGAGACAGTACTAGACAAAATATGAGTGAGAATCTTTACCCACTCCATTACCCTTAAAATCCGGAATACCTTCAGACCTTTAGAAGGAGACACTGATACATGGGAAATATTAAACACTAAATCTGAGGAATACGAGTCATACCATGTTGCTCACAAAAATTTTCCAATAATAAACATCTATTGCTTGCAAACTCACTACCAAATCACTCTCGTCATTAGACTTGCTCCATGCCCTATTTGCCATGGGCAGACTGACCTAATACCTTTTCCCCTGATCCCTCCCTAAAGTCAAGCAACCTCTCCAAAATGTAGAACTACCGTCATCATTTCCCTATAATGTTTATTTGTGCACACATCATGATGAAGTCGTTTTCCCTCTAAAACTTTGGACATCTTCAATGCATAGCCTTTCAATGTTTATAAACCTCATTAGACACAGGTAAAGAGGTTTGCTTTCCAACACTTGCAGATTTGCTTTCACTATTCTTTTCCACCTTATGAACCATTAGGGGCATCCCAGCAGGCCTGCAACTGTTATTAGTAGTACAAAAGTAACAACACCACCCTTGTTGAATTAGATTTTTTATCCTATGGTCCTAAACAACACAAGAGGAGGGATGAAATGTAACGATGCAATGTAGGATAGACATAATTTGCTAAGAGAGAAAAGATAAAGTAGAAAGGAACAGGAACAGAAGATACGAGTTATTTTTACATGGATGGATAAAACTAGTCCCAGAAGTAGGACATATTATACTATCAACAAAGGTTATAGCAAATGAAGATGACACAAGTTAATCCTTGGATAACAAAGTTTAGGATTTGGTTAGATGATTGATGCCTAATTTGGTGAGTGTAGTTGAGGATGTAGATGGAGTCTGAGTATGCAACAATCAATGTACTGATCTTTGGAAATAATCACTTGGTTATTGGGTAGATGCTTGGGTGCTGGAGAGCTTCTGTAAGATTGCTTCTTTACTAATTCTTCATCAGTGGCAAAAGGAGGCTAGAGAGGCCTAGAGGTCCATTGACAATTTTAGATGAGACCTATATGGCCACAGATAGTTTGCACATGATCTCCACAGCTAACTCAATGATATCTTTTGGAATCTGCAGGTTTTTCACAGTGTTGATAAAGAGGTGTGGTGCGGGATAGCATCAAGGACCTGCAGCCATGAGAGAATGTAGGAGAAGAGAAGGGAAGAAGAAGGAATAGGGAATAGAGGATAGAGATACAAAGGGGTATTACACATTCATTCAATTCAAATTCATGGACCAACTTCTACATGGCTTTCACATGCTTTTTGTTAAAAAAGCCAGTAACACAAAAAAAACTACACATATACCCCAAAAATTACATGAAACTGCAAACATACCCCTAAAATACACAAATATTGCAAACAAACCCCCAAATACACAATCATTTACTAATTAAACCTACCACACATTTAACTATTAACTAAACCCAAAAACCCCTTGACCAATTCTTTTGAATTATTCTCCAACAAGGATCTTGCCATGGTCTTGCTTCTTGTCATACATCAAATCTCCCCTAACTTGGCCTTGGATTTTGAAATGTTGGAGGATAAAAATTAAGAAGTGAACTTGGACTTTTCAAAAACTTGGTGCTTGAGGGTCGCAAGAAACCATGTTTTGTTGGCAGCACTATATACTTGAATTGAGAATTGGCATCAATGAACCACATTGGGAATGGCAAACTCAGCAATAGGAATGTTTAAAAGACTTTGGATGTCTTCAAACACATGCATTTCATTGCTTCTAGTGTCTTCAAGTTAAGTAACTCTGGTAGATTCTATCTTGTTTGTTTGGTAGAGTGTGCTTCAAAATGATCTTCTTATTCATTATAGTGGAAGATGTGTTCTCACATCCTTGAGACTTGAGACAATCGCCCATGATCTCATGAATCTCATTGGTACTTGAAGAGGCTCCAACAACCCTTCAATCTTCTTCCGCTCCACCTTGTCTTATCGGCAGGTGGGACAAGTTTGGGTACACTCGATCACCTCATCATGCATGTGTGGCAAGTGGTATCTCCGCTTCAGCAGTGCCAAGTACGATGCCATCTTGAATGACTTGCCAATAATGTCATGGCACTCTCAACATTGTCTTCCTTAGAACACTAGCTTGAAGTAGTGAGTCGGTTACCATGCGTCATCAACAATCCATCTTCTAACTAGAATTGGTGCCCTCAACCACTAACTTCATGAGGTTTTGGGCAACTTGATCTTTGACAAGGTTCTCCTTAATGCACTCCCGCATTGTTGTGGTAACCTTACTGTCAAGTGTATTACCATTTAGGAGGCTGCAAACTCAACCTTTTAGATGAGTTCATCCGTGACTTTGTTTATCCGCCTCCCCTTATGCTTGAACAAGGAATCAAACACCACCAAGAATTTTTGCCAATGGGCTTGCTTGGATGATAACTTCGGTTGTGCAAGGAAGTGATTGACAGTAATATGTTTTCGCCAAGAACTTCAACCTAAGTAGGTAATGTTGCCACATGCAAAGGCAATATATTACCGCTAGCCTCTCCTTTTCTTGGGTTGTGTACTTCAGCTCTGCTTTATTAAGCTTACGACTCTTGTACGCACAAGATACCTATCCTGTAATAAGACTCCACCAAGGGCATAGTCTGATGCACTAGTTTGTATCTCGAAGGGTTTCATGATGTCCAAAAGAGCAAGTAGCGGATCTCGCATCATGGCTTCCTTCAAGTTTTCTCCCTAGCACTTCTTCGTATATTCCCACCTATAATCCTTCTTTAGCAATTCTATTAATGGGACAATTCTCCCGGAGTACCCTTTTACAAACTTGTGGTAGTAGTTGGTGAGTCCAAGAAAGGAGCGTAGCTTCTTCACTACCGTTGGGGTCTTCCAATCTTGAATACCTCTCATCTTCTCCATATCCATTTGGATATGAACTTGCTTAATCATATAACCAAGGAATTTGATGCTCCTTTAAGTGAAAGAGCACTTCTCTTTCTTCAACTGTTGTTTTCCTTCAGCCTCTTGAGCACCTTCATTAGATGCTCTTCATCTTCATGTTCCTTCAGAGCGAAACTAAACAATGTCATCTACATACACCACGAAAAACTTGTCGAGGTACTTATGAAACACTTGAGTTCATCAATATGTAGAATGTTGCTGGTGCATTCGTCAACTCAAAGTGCATCACCAATAATTCATATGCCTTGTACCACGTCATGCAAGTAGTCTTTAGCTCATCACCGTATGCTACCTCACTTGATAGTAACCTGACCGCAAGTCAAGTTTGGTGAAATACTTGGCATGACTTAGTTGATCAAACAAATTAGCAATCAATGGATACTTGTTGCACATAGTTACCTTGTTAAGCGCGTGGTAGTCCACATACATTTGCATGCTTCCATCATGTTTCCTATAAAACAACATTGGTGCTCCAAGCGGTGCTTTGGAAGGACTTATATTGCTTGCTTCCAATAACTCATCAAGTTGCTTCCTTAACTCTGCTAAATCTTGAAGGCACCATAATATATGGCTCTATAGCAGGAGGATTTACCCTTGGTAATAACTCGATCTCGTGCTCCGCACCCTTTTGTGGAGGCAAGTTATAAGGTAGCTTGCTTGACATTACAACCTTGTGATCATTCAACACAACTTGGATGGTAGTAAGCATCAGCTCTTGGCTTACCTTTTCATCCACCACCAACGTGGCGCCTCCTTAAACCCTTCTTCTATTGCATTGATGAGAAGAACTTCTCATTGTCCCTTATCTTTGCAATGGCGTGCACCATGCAAAGGTGGTCTCCCATTAGACAAAGGGAATTGCCAAACGATCGGTATTGCCTGAATCTCCCTCAAGAATTCCATTCCAAGTATCATTTGGAATCATCCATCGGCACGACTATGAAATTCGCATGCCCTGTCCACTGTCTAACCTTCACAATCACTTGTTTGGCTACTCTCAGGGTAGGTTGAGTTGCGAAATTAACCACTTTCATGCATCTCGAGTCCTCCTCTTCTCTAAGTTCAAGTTGAGTCTCTGCGTTTTTGCCCGTGAGACAAAGTTATGGGTAGTCTTAGTATCGACCATAGCACGGGTGCTCTTCCCATTGATCTGTAGATGTTCAAGCTTTAACCCTTTCGATTGGGAAACTTTAGGTTTTCTTTTTGCCTCTCCAATGTGTTGAGTAACTGCATCGCACCATCCTTAGGGTTTCCTCTTCATCCTCATCATCTCCTCGTACCCCGTCCACAATGGAAGCTTGCAAGTCATTAAGCAATGACTTGCGAATCAACGAGGTGAGCGTCTCGATATAAGAAGCATGTCATCTTACCCTGACCACTAGATGTGTTGGAAGATTGAGATGACGAAGCTTCCTTTGAAGTTGATTTCTTGGTGTTGACTCCCTCACTTTTGGGTTTGCCCTTCTCTTGAAATACTTTCTTTTTTGTTTCCAATCGTGCCACTGTCTTTGGACATTGTGGAACTCTCTCCAATGTAGTCAGTCAAGCGTTCTGCAGCAACTTGTGCAGTTCACAAGTCTTGAACTCTTTGTCGATGAAGTTCCGCCCTTTCCCACGGTTTCAACCCCTCAAGAATATAGAGCAACTTGTTTTTCTATGGCATGTCCTGTATGCCCAACATCAAAGTAGAGAATTGTTTCATATACTCCTTGATTGTACAAGTGTGCTTGAGGTGTTGCAGTTTTTGTTAAGCATTTTGCTTAAAATCCTTAGGAAAGAATTAGGCCTTGAACTCTCTCTTCAAGTCTTCCCAACAATCAATTACACAATCCATTTTATATGTCATCGTACTTGGTACAGCACCACAATTTAGCGTTAACACTCAAGTATATGGTAGCCATGAATACTTTTCCCACCTTTTAGTCAGTACTCACCACGCGAAAGTATTGTTCCATGTTAATTAAAAATTTCTCCAACTCCTTAGCATCATTGGCACCTTTGTTCTTTCATACTCTATACCCATGGAATTGAATTTCCTATAACACAAACCATCAAGTTCATCTTGGCATTCAGATCCCCCAATTGGATCTATAGAGCTTCTACAATAGCGTGGAAGTCCTCTAACATCTCCATAAAGGAACCCTGTTGATGTTTTTGTGATCCCTCCAATGCATCAATGTGGTCAGCAACCCCACATCTCCATGGTCACATTGTTGGCTGTCTTAGCTTGTGTCTCTAGTGCCTTAATTTTCTCAATATTGGTTGGCATGGTCTGTTTGCTAATGCTTCACACAATCCCACAATATGAAGATAACCGAATTCATGTAGCAATTAACCAAGCTCTAATATCAACTGTCATAGGCTGAATACGTAAAACTTTGTCAAGAGTTGTGTGGCACTAGGTAAAGCACTCTTGCTTAACTAGTCAGCCAAAGTATGCCACGGTTTGCGACTAGAACACATTCACAACAGTTGAATGCAAAGTAAGCAAAAGCAGAGCAATTCGTGGAAGCAAATGACAATCATGCGGTAGCCATTGAAGCAATGTAATTCATTAACAAAATTTTTGTAGGCAACATATGTTTAGAAAGAGAGGCAAGTAGGCTAAATAAGTTTACAAATGCTATTGAGTTCTACAATTATCAATGAACACTCACACTCCCCTAAAGAATTTCCATTCTATTTTAGCTCTGGCACTAGGAAACATAAAATTGACCGAGGAGCATACTCTGGCATTGACACACTGATGTAGTGTCAACAAGCAAGACCTTGGGAATATCCTTGTTGGAGAATGATTAAGAAGAGTTGGGTCAAGGACTTGTTGGGTTAAGTTAGTAGTTTATTATGTGTTTAGTTTTATTAGTAGAGTATAGTGTGTTTTTGGGGGCTTGTTTGTAGTATTTTTGTATTCTAGGGGTATATGTTTGTAACGTAATGTAGTTTTAGGGGTTTATAAGTAATTTCATGTGGAGAGGCTTTCTTATAAATAGTGTGTAACGTATATGTTTGTAACGTAATGTAGTTTTAGGGGTTTATAAGTAATTTCATGTGGAGAGGCTTTCTTATAAATAGTGTGTGAAAGCCATGTTGTAGACAGTTGTTGATGAATTGGAATTAAATTGAATGTGATTTTTCCCCTTGGTATCTCCTCTCTCCTCCCTTTCCCTTCCTTCCTTTCTTCTAATTTCTCCGTGGCTGCAGATCCTTGATGCTGCCCCTGCATCATTTGGTTTCAGAGCCCAAACTCGATCTCTATTCTTCCGTTTCAGTCCAACCATTTTCCCGTCACTCTTTTCCTTCTTCTCCCCAAATTCTCTCAACTCTCTGATTTCTGAATTTTGTTACGGTCTCCTCTACTTGCAGCAGTCTCTGTCCATCAATTCCTCCAATTTTCCATCTTCTTCATTTCTTTTTCTTCATTCTTCCTTCTTGTTTTCTTCTCTCTCTCTTTTCCTTCCATCATTCTGTCGTGTCCTCAATTGCTTCTTCTTCTTCTTTCCTGTACTTTTTTCATCACAAACTTGATTGAAGTTTCATTCCCGGATTCTTGTTGCTGGCAACCCACGCGTCGTGCATTTGTTTCATGTCAGCAGGACAATCAATATTCAAGTTGAATTGAAGATAGTTCTTAAAAAATTTGGAGGAAGGCTTGTGGGAAATTGTGTTGAAGGGCTGTTGGTGATATATAGCTGCAGTGTATATATTCAGCAACAAGGTGACAAATTATGGGAAAAAGGAATGCCATTTTCCAAACTTTAGGCGCAATTTCAAGCTTTTCAAAACCTTTCTTATGTGCGGAGAAAAGGTTTGCAAAATCATCATTGATGGAAGATGTCCAATGAATGTGGTTTCCATAAATGGAGTCACTCGAATGCAGCTTCATCTGGAACCTCACCCAGAGCCTTATAGTTCCACTATAATGGAAAGAAAATCATTTCGAAGTCTGCTCTACCAACCAACTAGGACAAAGAATATGAGATTATTGACCATGTCCAAGTTACTCAACTCGAAAACACTACAAGCAAGTCAATGAATGTGTTTGAAGACATCCATAGTATTTCATACATTCTATGGTAGAGTTTGTCATCCCGATGAGTTCATTGATGCTAATTCTCAAGTCAAGTCTGTGGTGCTGCCATTGGAACATGGTTTCTTTTCTCATTCAAGCATTGGCTTTCAAAGAGTTCAAGTTTGCTTCTTAATTAAAATCCTCCAACATTTCAAAATTCTTCGGCTGAATTTTGTCTAACTGGGGCAGAGTTAATGTAGGAAAAGAAGAAAGACCTTGGGAATGTCCTTGCTGGAGAATAATTAAGAAGAGTTGGGTCAAGTAATTGTTGGGTTGGGTTAGTAGTTTATTATGTGTTTAGTTTTATTAGTAGAGTATTGTGTGTATTTAGGGGTTTATTTGTAGTATTTGTGTATTCTAGGGGTATATGTTTGTAATGTAATGCAGTTTTTTTAGGGGTTTATATGTAATTTCATGTGAATAGGCTTTCTTATAAATAGTGTGTGAAAGGCTGAAAGCCATGTTGTAGACAGTTGTTGATGAATTTGAATTGAATTGAACGTGAGTTTTCCCCTTGGTATCTCCTCTCTCCTCCCTTCCCCTTCCTTCTTCTTTTCTAATTTCTCCATGGCTGCAGATCCTGATGCTGGCCTACATCACACACTCAATGAACAAAACCTATACCTTTATTTCATGATGGTTACCCATCCCATACACACAAGACAAGTGGCCACAAGCAAGCATAATGCCCTGAACTAGCTTGGTTCATGACACCACTCTATTTCTGGGAATAGACATTCCTCTAACCTAACATAACCTTCGGAGATATATTAGGAAATTGCAAGGGTCATTGGATATCAACATGTGGATTGACTGCTCAAAATCTTAATAAAAATCAGCCTCTGGCCTTCAATTATTGTCTCATCATCTCTTTTGGAGTCTAGTATTCCTAGTGCAGTTGCATTTGCAGCTGCATGTTGTGTCTGGCAGTACAAAAAGAGAATGGGAGGAGTGTGTGGAAGAATAAGTGATAGAAGTCATCCTTCTATCTTTTGAGTTGAAAAAAAGTGTTTGGTCTTCTTGTCTGTCTTTTCAAATGAGCTAAATTTTACTGAGTTTTAAATGATGTGCTTAAATGTCGTTACTCTTGAAGTTTATAAGATATCTTATCGTTGTCAGGTATTGAATATACCTGATTCCAGTGTAATTTTATATGAACATGTTCCCTCTTTACACATTTGTTGTTGCAGGTGTGTTATTCGTGGTTGTGTTCCCAAAAAGATTTTGGTGTATGGTGCATCTTTTGGACCTGAACTTGAGGTAAGGTTATATTGAAAATAAATGGTAAAGATTGTCGAATTTTGGTTATCCAAATTGTTGGTGGGTTTGATTAAATACTTCTTGATTTTATTTATCAGTTTTCTTATTTTAAGTGGCAGCATCAAATTTATTTAATTAAGAAGAACTTTCACAATCATTCTTTTCTAGCAAGCAAGTCTATTTTCATGATTTGATTTCTTTTCCTGCCAAACTCAAAAAAATGCATAGTAATGTGGAAGTTTGAATCTCGCTTTTGATGATGGCTATAAATTCAAAATTTTTCTTTAGAGTTTAATTTTTATTTTGATTAATTAATTTATTTATAAATTTGTCCTGATGGATTATTTTCCAGGTCAACAAAAGGTTTGTCGTATCTGCTGCTGTGCCACTGTAATGCCAAAATCAGTGTGTGGTGTCCTAAGGAATTCTTAATATGTGTCTGTAGAGAGATTGCAGTGGAAATCAAGGGTTTAAAATTTTGTTTTGCCTAAAATCTTGAAGTTTCAACAATACATAAATTTTGATGTAGTTTTTAAGTGTTTTGATAATAAAGGAAAAAAAAGGAGAGCAATTACAATGTGGAAGAGGACAAAAATCCCAAAAGAGGAAAAACTAAAGATAAAAGAAATAACTGAAAAAAGAAGAAGAAACAATGCATCCTATTTAAAGAAAACCCCTCTTTAATCCCTTGCCATCTTAGTTTCACTTGCCTTTCCTCACCTTACTTTGACCATCATCCAGGAAAACTTCTTGTATTAGACATCCACAATCCCAACAAAGCATACTTTAATATATGGACCTCCATATGCACACATTGGTTTTGAAAATTTCATATTTTAGTGATTGGAATTATTGACATACGTGGAGGACAAATTATAAACATCATTCTCGCTCTCGCTCTGAAGTCTGAACATGGTCTCTCTCGCTCTCGCTCTCTCTCGCTCTCGCTCTCTCTCGCTCTCGCTCTCTCTCCTGCATAAGTACTCCTTTGTCCATGGGTCTAATTAAAGGAAGGTATGGAGGTGAATCTCCTCAAGTTGGTGCAGATCAAAAGCAAGGCTTTCGATCTGCATTTGGAAAAGATTGGGGAACGAGGTTTTGTTCATTTGGAGGAGAGATCCTGAGTTAGGAATCGGTGGATCAGGATCACCCTTTCAGCCATGAGGTTATGTGATTTATCTCCCTTAATTTACAGCTTGGAGCATTTCTATTGCCGCAAAACATTTGGTATATTGCTTTTCTGGGTGGTGAGTAGATCGAATCGCAAAGGGAAATTCTTGGAAGTGGGAGTACAGTTGAACAAGAGAAACTCTATATTCATTCCAAGGGTGTTGAGAGGGGAAAATTGGAGCAGCTTCATTGAAGTCTTGGAGTCAGTGGGAGGTAAGCAGAAGATTGCTAATCCCAAGGGAGATTTTGGGAAGAGTCTGCACAACCAAACTGTCATTGGAGCTGGAAGGATGCCTTGGAGAATATTTGCCAAAGGTCCTGCAGGATGGGTGGTGTTGCGGCAACTGTGTAGGTGTGGCTCAATCTGTGGTTAGTACGGTGGTGGCAGATGGTCGAATGGACATCACTTCAGCTAGGGTTTGCAATGTGGAGAGGCTGAGGGTTGGAAGCCCAAGAATAAAGGAGAAGGCTTAGACTCTGCCTGGTGTCATACACAATTCTTTGAATTTGGGTCAGCTGTTGGGTGCTATTGAGCTTGACCAAAATGTATTTAAAGGGCTGTCTGCTCCAACTATTTCTCTGGAGCAGGCCCAAGACGTATCTCAGGCTTTGTCAGGTCCTTTTGTTAGATATCAGGCCCAAATCATATTGGAGAATTCTTTTTGAGCAGCCCTTGGTTTCAGGTAAATCACTACATAACAAGGCCCAAAGTTTGGAAGAGGTGGCTGCGGAGATGGGTGATGATACAGACGGGCACCTCAAACTTGGTTTTGGGCAGAGCGAGGAGGTGGAGGAAAAACAACATTGTGGTCCCTGTTCTATGACAGGGGAAGACTCTGGATGAACAACACGAGAAGTTAATCAATAGGCAGATGGATGGGGATGGGATTTATTGAAGATAGATGAGTTTATCAGCAGTATTCCCATGGAGGATGGGTGTAAGGAAGTTCTTGTAGAGGATTTACGGTTTTAATGTTCAAAATGGGAATCAAGATGTTGCAAGCTTTAGTAACGACAAGGCAAGGGTGGATGGGGTAAAGGAGCCTCAGGTTGATGATAAGGCAGCAGCATTGAAGGTTTATACTCGTGGGAGGCAGAAGCAAGGAAATTAGGGATACCAATTGGAAAGAGTTTCAAGGCAGAGGGGAGGCCAGTTAAAGCTCCTCAAAAAACACAGTGATGGTAACTTTTACATTGAAAACTGAAATGGAATGAAAAGAGTCTTAAATAGATACGATAGTTGGGGGAAATTCATTGGAGAAGAAGAAGTGGGGAGACTATCAGATGAGGGTGATATGGTTAGTGTTTTTGATTGTGATGAAGGGCTTTTCTTAGATAATGTTCTTGAACAACTTGGTTATGGATCAGATGATTCTGATTTTATGGGGTCTTATTCATCTCCAATGAATGATCTAGAGGGAGTTCTTGGTTTGAGGAATGATGAATTAAAAGAGGCAGATAATAAGATTGAGCATAATGAGATAAATACTGATTTTGTGTCTTGTATTCAACATATATTGGATAAAGAAGGTATGCGGCTAGCAGACTCAGAAGGAAAGGAAGTTTGCTTGGATGAAGGCATAATCAAGGCTAGGCAGGGGCAAAGAGAATTGGCTAATTTGCAGTGTTCCATCAATTACGATGGGAAAGGTGTAAAAAGGGGCTTTCTTAGGTAGTGTTTTGTCAAGGCTTTGGTTGGGTCTTGGGTGGAGGGTAATAGTGTTTTGGATTGTGGGCAGTTTTGGTTTGGGGTGGTCTTAATTTATTTTTTTATTTTCTTTGAGGATTACTTGTCCTCTACTGCTTTTATCTCTTTTCTCTCTTAATATGATCTTCTTTTATCATCTAAAAAAATTTCTGTTTCTTTACTTGTTACCCAAAACTGATTTTGAATGATTCTGCTTTTCTCAATATAAGAATTACCATCTGCGTCCTTTTCTAAGATCCTACTCCCATGTACAAGAGAACTGTCCTTCAGCAGCCCCCCTTGCCATAGAGTCTGATAGGAATACACCTTATTCAGATCAGTCTTCAAACACACGTTACCATCATAAATTCTTCCGCCACTGCTCCCCATCTTGCGCTCCACCTTTATGCGTCCCTGGCCAGCTCGAGCCAAACCTGGGTCACCTTCTGGTTGATTCATCTGCTCTACCCCGGAATCGACCATATCCAAATTAACTCTCTAGCCAACCCATCGGCACTCAGTTCTCTTTTTTCACACCACCGCACTTACCCCAGTTGATCCACTTGACCTCCACAGATTTTTGCTTTTTCTGCCCCTGCACATCCTCAAATTTCCTTGCAAAATTCTTGTCACAAGTTTGACCATCAACTCGATGGAAGTACCCCTTACAGGAACAATTCTCTTCAGCCGTGTGTCCTTTAGAGGGCCTTTGGGGCTTGCCACAAATCAGTTCCTGAAGTGGACCCTGTATTTTTTGTCGAACATCCCAACCCACTCTATCACATCTTCAATGCACTTGTGCCTGCAACGACCCACTATTGGTGCCATAGTCCCCTTATGGAGATGCTGTCCCACTGATGATGGATGAACAGGCTGTTGCTGTGCCTGCTGCGTCTGCAGCTGCGACTGCATCTGTGACTGTGTTTGCTTCAGTGCTTGCTGCTGCTTCATCTGCATCATAGGACTACATCTCTCGTAGATCCTGTTCTTCTCTGCCATCACTACCTGGCTCCGTGAACGAATGCCTCTCTGTGATCCTTTGGACCACCATTACCATTAGGGAAAGCCCTAATCACCACACACAATTATTTCACAAACTTCTTCCATCTATCCCTTTTTGGTTCACCAGGAGCATACACTGAAAGACATTTTCCTTTCCATTAGAATTGTAGAGAGGAGAAGAAGAATCAGTATGAGTCAAAATTTCAGAAAATAATTTGCAAGAATACAATCCTGGAGGTTCAGGGATCAGGAATGACTATCCATTTCCATAAAAAAAAAAAAACACAGCAGTGATTCAATAAAACTTAAAAAAGAGGATAACTCTTTCACCTCCCTATCATTAAGGGGCCTCCGAAAGTGAAAATCACATGAAGGCAAAGGACCACCTGGATTGAAAACAAAAGAAGAAATGGTACTATTTTGCCTTGAGCTCTAACAAAAAAGATGAGAAAAAGAGGTGGACAAAAAAACATTCCCCAACCAAAGGTCTTTCTAGAAACAAATATTACAACCCTTTCCCAACAGAAGCCTAGTATGGGAAAAAGAGGGGATAAATGTGTGAGAGAGCTTTCCACAGACTCTTTGAAGAATATCTAGATCCTAAATTAGTATCCCAACCATTCTTGTCCAGCCCAATTTTGCTTTTAACAATTCTATGCTATGGGTAAGAATCCTCTAGGGGAAATCGCCAAATCCCATTTGACCAAGAGAGCAGTGTTTTTAGACACCAAATTTCCAAGTCCCGAATCACCATCTCATTTCGATCTGCACACAACCTCCTAACTCACCAAATGATCCCTAGAGCCCTTGACCCCTGACTGCAGGAAATCTCTCATGATTTTCTCAATCTTACTAGCAAACCCTGTAGGAATCTTAAAATAAAAAGATAATACAATGGGATACTAGAAAGTCAAGCCTGAATGATAGTAATTCTACCTGTGAGAGAAAAAAGAGCACCCTTATTCTATTTAAACACTTTGCCACCCTCTTTGCAACTGGATCCCAAAAGCTAACAGATTTAGGATTACCCATGAAAAGGTCCCCTAAATAGGACTATGGCCAATCCAACACACTGCTCTTTGTCTCCAAACACAGCTCCCTAACACGCTCATCTGACACATAAATAACAGTAATCCCACTCTTCCCCATGTTAATCTTAAGCCCAGAAACCCTATTAAAAATATGGAGGGAGTATGAACCCAAGAAAACTTGTTTCCAACAAGATAGGAAAGTGATAAAATGTGGGTCTAGGTAAAACTATTTGGGAGAGATTAGGAAACTCATCCTCCCAATCACAGAAAAACAAGAACCAGTCGAGCCTAGTGGCTGCCACCCTAGCTCCACATATAGACAGACCAAGTAAAATTAGCATTCCTCAAAGGAAGATTTCTCAAACCACACTCCATAATAAGCGTATCAAAATTTTGCATAGTGTCATAAACCCTGCGTCTCTCCTTCAGTGAAATTCTAATAGCATTAAAATCCCCTCCCACAATCCATTTAGGGGAGAAAAAACCAAAAACAAAATAAATATCATCCCCAAAAAGTTGGTCTAGAAGGACTCAAATTGGCTTCCATGCCTAAACCTCCTCTGCATCACTAACTGAACCTCTTTGTACCCTCTTGAGATCATATGGAAGTGGAGAATGAAATTTTTTGGCTGAATTACATTCATATTCCTTGCTATTGATGGAACTTCTTCAATGGGAAAACAATTCTCCTTTGGTTGCATTGCCTCCTGGTGCTCTTCATTCTGCCCAACTCCCTTTGATATGTCTTCAACATTTTGTGCAACTCCCCCTTCAGCTGAATCACATTCCTGTACCCTGGTATTTGAAGGAGCTTCTTCGGACTGCGTGCTGGTGCTGTTGAGCTTGCCCAACTCCTTTTGGAGTCTTCATCTTTCTGCACGACAGCCCCTTTGAAAACTCCCTTCCAGCCCCTCTTACCTACAGAACCCATGTTTTCTTTTCTAATAGGGCCCAATTTATGCAAGCCCAACCCCATTAAGCTAGAAGGTCTCGGGTCAACCTCCTAAGATGGGCTAGACCCAGTTAGTTCCTTGTCCTTAACAACCCTAACTTGCTTGTCCCACAATGGAAAGGCTTAGTGCTTCCTGGCCCAAAACCATATTTAAAATTAGAAATTGATTTGAAATCTAGTCATGGGAAAAGGAAGTGATCTTGTACTATTGAAATCACGGACTATGCTCCCCCTTGGAGATCTTACTCCCCCTTGCCGATGCTACTTTGACAATGTTGGTGAAAGAGTGGTTCTCCGTGAGCCTTGAGAACAACTCTACTTCATCTCTTGCTTCTCATGTCGAATGATGCTCGAAATGCCGAAATCTGCACTTCCCAAACTAGGATTTTTAAGACCATCTTTGTAACCAATGAAGAGCTTCAAGGAAGCTATCCTTCTCTCTGTTTGCTCTCGGGGATGTGTAGAGCTTGCCCATGTCCACCTTTGATAACCTTCTCTGGGCAGAGGAATCTCCCTTTTCTGTTAAACTGAAACCTAGAAGAAATCCAACCTCCTACTTCTCTCCAAAGCAAATCCCCTTGACTCATTGCTTCAAATCCTGGACTTCCTTCGTAAATCACACCCAATCCTTCCATAACCCACAGGAACTCTCCATCTTCAGAAAAATAAAGGAAACATGCATCCCTGCAAACTCTGAGATTCAAAACACTATGGTATTGACATGATTCACATTGAAGACTTTTAGCTCAATCCTAACTGTAGAATGAATGCCCATTGGGAACTCTAATTGCTACTAAATCTTACCATCACTGCCTTATTGCGTCTGTCTGCATCCCTCCCCCCCCAAGAGGATATCTCCTGAATTATTCGATACAATGCATTTTTTTATTATCTATAAAAAACTAAAGGATGTGATGGAGTGTCACATTTATTTGCAATTCAATTTTAATTGGTCTCACCTATACTGTATTTTATTATGAAGCATTATATCCTATCATTATTAGATGTGTCACCTTGATTCATCTTGTTTATAGAGTAATGTGAATTGTTTGATGTGTTCATTTTTTGTTTTGCAGGATGCCAGGAATTTTGGATGGCAATTGAATGAGAAAATTGATTTCAACTGGAAAAAACTTTTGCAGAAGAAGGTTGGTGATAGTTTTTCAATTATCCTACATATTATGGACTAGATGTTTTAATGCAGTCTAAGATTGTAATGAACTTATGATTCATGATTGATTCATGGGAACTCAGAACTTTTAGATTTTTATTTTTACTTTTTAGAATATAAAAGCGACACAAGGTACCCCCCTTGGTTAACTATCTATTCTCAGATAGAGGATGGTGTGATTCTAGAAGTAATAAATGGCTCTCTATCATTTTCCTCCGTTTGTTTTTTGGTTGCTTGAAGTGGGCTTAGTTTGCCACAAAGTAGTGCCCTTCAAAGTGAAATGTCACCATTGCCATTCTGGCAGTAATATAGGATTGGATTTTTGGGGGACTATTGGACCACTTGCTTGAGTTTCATTTGCTGTTTTCAGGTTTGATACTTGAGCTAAAAATGTAATCCTCACGTCATGCTCAAAAGAATTTGGAGAATAATGTTGTCTTATGTTTAAGAAGTTTTAGTCTTTTGTGGAACCTGCTTACTCTAGATTTGTTGGTGGAAAGATTTGAGGAGCCTTAGATATGGAACTTTTCCACATGACTTGCTGATAGATGATCTATAGATCAACAAATAATTATCAACAAATATAGGTATGGACTGTATGGTTGGTGTTGGGGGTAAAAAATGGAGTGCATGGTGGAGAGTCATGTAACATAATGAAAGTGGTCCTTTCTTGCATCTTCAAAGAGGCTGGTAGGTGGTTTTATTTTGATTGTTTTCTAGTCTATTTTGGTTTGTTATATTGGAGGATTTTTTTTTTTCTCCTCTGTAAATTTTTTCCTCTTCAATAAATATATCTTATTCTTCTATCAAAAAAAAAAAAAAAAAAAAAAAAAAAAAAGTGGTCCAAAGAACAATATAGTGAAGACCTCATCAGTGAGGTCTGGTTGCAATTAGTGCTAAAAGGTTTTAAGGATCATTCAATATGACTAATAGTGGCAATCATCGATAAAAAATGTTTTCGGCTTCGAACTTTTGGGCCTTGGCCTTTTCTTTCTAGCTTCAAACTTTTCTAACTTTTCGGCTATGTACTCCGCACCTTGAACAGGCATCTCTGGTGAATTGTCCAACTCATTATGCCCTGCAAGGTAAGCCCCATAGGATGACCTTACTGAGAAAATCCTAGGTTTAGTCCCAACTCCAATTAGCCATTTCAGTCTCTTGAACCTTCAGCTTTGTGTTAAATATATCTTTAAAATTTAAGTTAATATCATCTGCATCCATATGTGTTATCTAATGAAAATTGGTTTCCAGAGAAAGAGTCCTTCGTGACTTGAAGGTAGTCACACTACAGGTTCTTTATCAGCTGCCAATGTGACAATGAGAGGAAAGTGGGCTTCAAGGGTAGTATTGAGAAAATTGTTAAATTTAGTTGAATTCCAATTGGCCTTGGTGCTATCTTGAATTTTGTGTGTTTTATTGCTGAGATGTTGAAAAAATAAGTCTAGCACCATCTATTGGATTCCAAAATAAGGGTGTCATTTTGACTTGAATGCAGTTACTCAATAGAGTTTCATTTTATTTTATTTTATTTTTTATTTTTTTTAATTTTATAAAGCTGCAAAGTTGAGTATGCGTGGAAATTGGGCTTCATGGGTAGTGTATCCCCATACCATTCCAATTGAAAGGATCTTGTTGCCTTCTTAAATTAAGAAAAATGAAAGAAAATTAAGAAATCCTCACATCCCTTGCAAATGAATTACCAAAAGTCCATTCTGTGACTACCTGAAGCTGGGGCAGCATCAACATTCTGCAGCCATGGAGAAATTAGAGGAGAGGAAGGAAGGGGAAGGGAGGAGATGCCAGGGGGAAACCTCATGTCAATTCAATTCAAATTATTTACTACTGCCTACATCATGGCTTTAACACACTATTTTAAAAAAAGTCTAAACACATAAAATTATACACATACCCCTAAAACTAAATTACGATACAATTAAGGTCTTAAATTTCGATTTTGACTCAAATTTCAAAGCGCCAAAAGTAGGGAAATTTTGATGGAAATTTTGATTTTGATGTCAATTTCGATTTCGATTTGAAAAAATCATGGAAATTAGTAGTGAAGCATGAAATTCTTTTATGAAACTTTAGAAATAGTTAATAGACATAATAATATAAGTTTTAGAACTAATATATTACAAGTTAAATACATTTATGTTGTATACGAGTTGGAAAAGTTGTAATATAATATGTGTATCAAACATATTTATAAAATAATATGCATTAAACATATTCTCAATACAAATGGGGCAGCCTGGTGCACAAAGCTCCCGCGTAAGTAGGTTCGGGGAAGGGCCGGACCACAATGGGTCTATAGTACGCAGCCTTACCTTGCATTTTTGCAAGAGACTCTTTTCACGCCTCGAACCTGTGACCTCCAGGTCACACGGTGACAACCGTACCGTTGCGCCTAAGCTCCCCTTCATATTCTCAATACAAATGAAATTCATAAATCATTTAAGTATTATTTATTATACAAATAATGATAATTTAGATATGAAATGGTAGATAAAATTTTGTTGTAGGTATATTTTTTTCATATAATTTCAAAATCCCTTGTAATAATTGTTTTGTTTCAATAAAAAAATAAAACAAATTAAGAGAGGTATTTCACTTCACTCCTGAACGTCTCATTTGAACTCTGAAGAAATTTCATTTAATAGTTAAAAATTAAAATTTTGACAAGTTTTGCTATGATTTTGAGATTTCTATAAATTTCGGATGATTTGATGAAATTTCAATGGAAATTATGTTAATGGAAATCGATTGCCATTTCGATTTTGAGGGTGACGGAAATCAGAAATTTTGACAATTTTGTGGAAATTTACATGGTTACAATCGTACCCCTAGAATACACAAAATACTGCAAACAAGCCCCCAAAATACACATAATACTATACTAATTAGACTAAATACATAATAAACTACTAATTAGACCCAACAATCCCTTAACCCAATTCTTCTTTATTATTCTCCAACATGGTTCTTGTCCGACATCAGCTTTCCCCCAGTTAGAAAAAATTCGACCTCAAATTTTGTAATGTTGGAGTATCAGAAGTAAGAAGCAAACTTGGACTCTTTGAAAGCGAGCAATTGAATGAGTCAAGAAATCATGTTCCATTAGCAGCACCATAGACTTGAGTTGAGAATTAGCATCAATGAACATATTTGGAATGACAAACTCAACGATAGGAATGATTGAAAGACTTTGGATGTCTCCAAAGACATGGATTTCCTTGCGCTAGTGTTTTCAAATTGTGTTAAAAGTGACTGATTCTTTGTCTTGGTTGATTGGTGAAGCAGATTTCAAAATGATTTTCTTTCTATTACAATGGAAGACACATGTGTCCTCCTGCCCTTGAGCCACACCCAAATCATCCAACCAAGGAGAACCAAGGAGTACATGGCCAATCTTCATAGGTAGGATATCACACCAAACATTAGCCAAATTTCACCCATTTGAATAGGAACCAAACATTTGTCGCAAACATGTATAGTGGAGCTATCAAACCAAGATATCACGTAAGGCTCTGGGTGAGATTCCGGATGAAGCTGCATTCGAGTGACTCCATTTTTGGAAACCACATTCATTGGACATTTTCCATCAATGATGATTTTGCAAACCTTTTCTCCGTGTTTGAAAAAAGTATTGAAAAACTTGAAATTGTGCCCAAAGTTTGGCAAATGGCATCCCTTTGTCCCATAATTTGCCACCATGTTGCTGAATATATATACTGCAGCTATATATCATCAACAGCCCTCCAACACAATTTCTCACAAGCCTTCCGCCTAATTTCTCAAAAACTATCGTCAATTCACCTTTGATATTGATTGTCTTTCTGAAATGAAACAAATTAGCAAAGAAAACTCACAAATTAGAGCAAAAAAACCTGATTTTTAATGCTTTAGTGACAATTTCTATGGTTTCGTGCCAAAAATTATCGCGCTTGCTTGCAATATATTGTGTCCACAATCAAAATATCTCCTTGCAGCTCAAAATGTCCTAAAGAAACCCCAAAATATCGTGGCTGGGCAATTCCTTGTGAAACTGGAAACAGTAGGACATTCTGGCACCCTCTCACTCGCAATTTCTGGTGCATGGGCCACCGGAAATGGTGGTCCAGCGATTAATTTTCAGGCGAGGGTAGATCAGGGGGTGGGAATACAGTGGTGGTGGCTGTATGTCAATATAACTCCAGCAAGGGTAGATTTTGAAGGGGTTGGTGGCTGGTAAAGTTTGGCAGGTGCGTGGGGCCACACAAATTGTTGGGCGGTGTTGCAACTTTGAGGGGAGGGATTTTGGAGGTTTCTGTTTTCAATGGAATGGGTGTTGTTGCAGGATGGTGGCTGGAGAGTGGTGTATGAACAAAAATGGGGACACGACTGGAATTCTGAAGAAGTTCAAAAACTGCAGAACCGCTTTTTGTTTTTTTTTTTTAAACTGAAATTTCAGAATCAAGAAGAATCAGCGAGAGAATGGTGGAAGGGAATCAGAGGGAGAAGAAGTGAAGAACACAAGAAGGAAGAATTAAAAAACAGAAGATGGAAGATTGGAGGAATTGCTGGACAGAGACGGCTGCAAGTAGAGGAGACAGCAACAGAATTTAGAAATCAGAGAGTTGAGTGAATTATGGAAGAGAATTCAAAGAAGAAGAAGAAAAGAAAGAGAAGAGAAACAGAGAAGAAGAAGAGGGCTGAATGCTTTTGGGCAGCAGGGGATTAGGGACAGAACAGGCAATCCAAACAGAGAAAAGAAAGAATAAGAATTGTGGAGGAAGAAGAAGAGAAGAGGAGAAGATTGAAGGGAAAATGGTTGGATTGAAATGGAAGAATGGAGGTCGTGGTTGGGCTCTGATACCAAATGATGCAGGGGCAGCATCAAGGTTCTGCACCCATGGAAAAATTAGATGGAAGGAAGGGGAAGGGATGAAAGAGGAGATATGATGGGGAAAGTCATGTTCAATTCGATTTAAATTCATCAACAACTTCCTAAATCATGGCTTTCACACGCTATTTGTAAAAAGGTCTAAACACATGCCCCTAAAACTAAATTACGTTATGAACCCTTGGAATACACAAATAATACAAACAAGCCCCCAAAATACACAATACTACACTAATTAAAGTAAATACATAAGAAACTACTAATTAAACCGAATATTCTTCTTGTCCTACATCACTACCCCTTCTATTCTTGGGAGCTCACTTGTTCCTTGTTTCTCTATATGCCGCTTCAATAATTTTCCATCCATGGTTTGCATAATGCAAACTCTGCCTGTGATGCACTTAATGTCCTAATTTTTTCACTCATAGCCGGTCCCAAGTCTGGGTAAAGGAGGAGGGTTGCGTTAGGTAGCCGACAGCCATCGAAAAATTTATCAGATCACTATGATATGAATCCTTACCAAATATTTGCTGGGGCATCGCCCCGAAGCGACTCGCCATGTTGGCGCCCAGGTACGTTGTCAAATATGCGAGGGCTCCTGCATCATTCTGGACGTGGGCAGGTAAAGACGTTAGTTCAGCAAACTAGGATTAGATTAGCAACTTGGAATATAGGGACACTTACGGGTAAAAGCATGGAAATTGTGGATACAATGATCAGAAGAAGAATTAATATAGTTTGCCTTAAAGAAACTAAGTGGGTGGGGGAGAAAGCTAGAGAAATTGATAAACCATGATTTAAAGTTTGGTACACTGGAAAAGAAAAACATAAGAATGGAGTAGGCATTATTATAGACGAAAACTTAAAAGATAGCGTTGTGGATGTAACTAGAGTAGGGGATAGAATTATAAAAATCAAGATGGTATTAGGACAAGAGATAATAAATATCTTTAGTGCTTATGCTCCTCAAGTTGGCTTAGCAGAAAATCTTAAGAGATAATTTTGGGAAGATATGAATAGTATTATACATGTCATACTAGGGACTGAGAAAATATTTATAGGAGGGGATCTGAATGGACACGTTGGAAGAGATAATAAAAATTATGAGAGGATACATAGAGGATATGGGTATGGAGACAAAAATGAGTTTGGGGAGATGATCTTAGACTTCGCTATGTCATATTATTTTAGTATAATAAATACTTGTTTTAAGAAGAGAGAATAACACTTAATAACCTTTAAAAGTGGACAAAATAGAAGTCCAATAGATTTTTTTTTTAACTAGAAGGGTAGATTGTTTATCATGCAAGGATTGTAAAGTTATTTTAGGTGAAAGCCGAACCACACAACATAGAGTCTTAGTGTTAGATATATGTATTAAAAAATGAAAAAAAATGAAAAAATAAACTAGTGTAAAAGAACTAGATGGTGGAACCTAAAAGGAGAAAATATAATAAAATTTAAAGATAAAATAATCAAAGATGGGGATTGGACCATAGACGATGAGATAGATACAAATACTCTTTGAAATAGATTTGCTAGCTCTATTAAAAAGATAGTAAAAGAGACTTTAGGTGAAATAAGGGGAAGATTCTCGAATAGCAAAGAGAGTTGGTGGTGGGATAAAGATGTACAAAAAATCATAAAATCAAAAATAATTTGTCCTACATCACTACCCCTTCTATTCTTGGGAGCCCACTCGTTCCTTGTTTCTCTATATGCCACTTCAATAATTTTACATCCATGGTTTGCATATGGCAAACTCCGCCTATGATGCACTTAATGTGCTAATTTTTTCACACACAGTCGGTCCCAAGCCTGGGTAAAGGAGGAGGGTTGCGTTTGGTAGCTGAAAGCTAGCGTAAAA
Organism: Malania oleifera; assembly: GCF_029873635.1. Taxonomy (NCBI): domain Eukaryota; kingdom Viridiplantae; phylum Streptophyta; class Magnoliopsida; order Santalales; family Ximeniaceae; genus Malania; species Malania oleifera. Next base: position 46,402,822 of record NC_080419.1, read on the forward strand.
TTTGTCAGATCACTATGATATGAATCCTTACCGAATATTTGCTGGGGCGTCCCCTACGAGTGACGTGTTGCACTTGAACCACCCTGGTGTAGTGAAAAGTGGGCTTGGGTGGGCTAGGTCGTCTCTCCGAAGCGACGCGCCTTGTCGGCGCCTAGGTATGGTGTCAAATATGCGAGGGCTCTTGCATCATTCTGGACGTGGGCAGGTAAAGACGCTAGTTCAGGAAACTAGGATTAGATTAGCAACTTGGAATATAGGGACACTTATGGGTAAAAGCATGTAAATTGTGGATACAATGATCAGAAGAAGAATTAATATAATTTTCCTTAAAGAAACTAAGTGGGTGGGTGAGAAAGCTAGAGAAATTGATAAACAAGGATTTAAAGTTTGGTACACTGGAAAAGAAAAACATAAGAATGGAGTAGGCATTATTATAGACAAAAGCTTAAAAGATAGCGTTGTGGATGTAACTAGAGTAGGGGATAGAATTATAAAAATCAAGATGGTATTAGGACGAGAGAATAAATATCATTAGTGCTTATGCTTCTCAAGTCGGCTTAGCAGAAAATCTTAAGAGACAATTTTGGGAAGATACGGATAGTATTATATAAGGCATACCAGGGACTGGGAAAATATTTATAGGAGGGGATCTGAATGGATACTTTGGAAGAGATAATAAAAATTATGAGAGGATACATAGAGGATATGGATATGGAGACAAAAATGAGTCTGGGGAGATGATCTTGGACTTCGCTGTGCCATATGATTTTAGTATAATAAATACTTGCTTTAAGAAGAGAGAAGAACACTTAATAACCTTTAAAAGTGGACAAAATAGAAGTCAAATAGATTTTTTTTTAACTAGAAGGGTAGATTGTTTATCATGCAAGGATTGTAAAGTTATTCCAGGTGAAAGCCTAACCACACAACATAGAGTCTTAGTGTTAGATATATGTATTAAAAAATGGGAAAAAAAAGAAAAAATAAACCTGTGTAAGAGAACTAGATGGTGGAACCTAAAAGGAGAAAATATAATAAAATTTAAAGATAAAATGATCAAAGATGAGGATTGGACCATAGAGGATGAGATAGATATAAATACTCTTTGAAATAGATTTGCTAGCTCTATTAAAAAGATAGCAAAAGAGACTTTAGGTGAAAGAAGGGGAAGATTCTCGACTAGCAAAGAGCGTTGGTGGTGGGATAAAGATGTACAAAAATTCATAAAGACAAAAATAATTTGTCCTACATCACTACCCCTTCTATTCTTGGGAGCCCACTCGTTCCTTGTTTCTCTATATGCTGCTTCAATAATTTTCCATCCATGGTTTGCAAATGGCAAACTCCGCCTGTGATGCACTTAATGTCCTCATTTTTTCACACACAGCCGGTCCCAAGCTTGGGTGAAGAAGGAGAGTTGCGTTAGGTAGCTGACAACCAGCGTAAAATTTGTCAGATCACTATGATATGAATCCTTACCGAATATTTGCTAGGGCGTTCCCTATGAGCGACGTGTTGCACTTGAACCACGTGATTGTAGCGAAAAGTGGGCGAGGGTGGGCTAGGTCGTCGCCCCAAAGCGACGCGCCGTGTCGGTGCCTAGGTACGGTATCATATATGCGAGGGCTCTTGCATCATTCTGGACGTGGGTAGGTAAAGACGTTAGTTCAGGAAAGCCTAACCACACAACATAGAGTCTTAGTGTTAAATATATGTTTTAAAAAATGGGAAAAAAAAGAAAAAATAAACCTGTTTAAGAGAACTAGATGGTGGAACCTAAAAGGAGAAAATATAATAAAATTTAAAGATAAAATGATCAAAGATGGGGATTTGACCATAGATGATGTGATAGATACAAATACTCTTTGGAATAGAATTTCTAGCTCTATTAAAAAGATAGCAGAAGAGACTTTAGGTGAAATAAGGGGAAGATTCTCGAATAGCAAAGAGAGTTGGTGGTGGGATAAAGATGTACAAAAAATCATAAAGACAAAAATAATTTGGTATAAAACATGGCGAAAATGTAGAAATAGAGATCACTTTGAAAAATATAAGGAGGCAAGAAAAGATGCAAAAAAGGCCGTTAGTGAAGCTAAATATAGATCATTTAATAGTTTGTATGATTAGTTAGTTACGAAAGAAGGAGAAAGAGATATATTTAAACTTGCTAAAGCTAGAGAAGGGAAGAGTAAGGGCTTAGGAAATGTAAAATGTATAAAAAGTGAGGATGATATTGTCTTGGTTAAGGACGAAGACATTAAAGAAAGATGGAGAAGTTATTTTAGTAAGTTGTTTAATGAAAACCAAATAGAAGGCTTAAACTTGGAATTGTAAAATGAGGAAAAGACTAAAAATATGAGATTTATTCGCAAAATTAGGGTTAACAAAGTTAAGTTTGCACTAAAAAAGATGAAAAATGGGAAAGCTATGGGACCAGATAACATCCCAATTGAAGTTTGGAAATGCTTAGGTGATAACGGAATTATATGGTTAACTAAATTATTTAATACAATTGTAAAAACTAAGAAAATGCCAGATGAATGGAGGAAAAACACTTTAATTCCTATATGCAAAAATAAAGGAGATATTGAAAATTGTAATAACTATCGTGGAATAAACTTACGAGTCATACGATGAAACTATGGGAAATGGCAGTTGAACAAAGATTTAGCTTAGAAATGAAGGTCTCAGGAAAATCAATTTGGTTTTATGCTTGAGAGATCTACCACAAAAGCTATTTATATTTTAAGAAGATTAATGGAAAAATTTAGGGAAAAGAAGAGGGACTTGCATATGATATTTATTGATCTTGAGAAAGCATATGATAGGATACCTAGGGAAGTTCTATGGCGGGTTTTAGAAAAAAAAGATGTATGTAATAGGTATACAGATATCATTAAGGATATGTACGATGGAGTAATGACTAGTGTAAGGACTATAGATGGAGAAACTAGAGAATTTCCAATCACCATAGGTGTACATAAAGGATCTGCTTTGAGTCCTTATCTTTTTGCTTTAGTGATGGACCAATTGACTAAGAGTATTCAAAAGGAGGTTCCATGGTGTATGTTGTTTGCAGATGATATTGTATTAATTGACGAAACTAGGGACGGAGTAGAGGCTGAATTAGAATTATGGAGAGAAGCTTTGGAATCTAGAGTCTCTAGGATAAGTAGAGACAGAATATATGAAATGTAATTTTTTAATGATGGGAGGAATATTGGAGACAAAGTTGATGAAGAAATAAATATAACTTGTAGATTTTGATACCTTGGATCTATTATGCAAGTGGAAGGAGAAATTGAAGATGATGTAATGCATAGATTTAAAGCAGGTTGGGTAAAATGGAGAAGTGCTTTAAGTGTGCTTTGTGATCGTAGAATACCCTTAAAATTGAAAAGGGAGTTTTATAGGACAGCTATAAGACTAGTTATGCTATATGAATCGGAATGTTGGGCAACGAAGAAACATAATATCGTAAAAGTAAAAGTTGTCGAGATGAGAATGTTTAAATGGATGAGTGGTATAACATTAAAAGATAAATTAAGGAATGAACATATTCGTGGTAAGTTAGGTGTAGCTCGTATAGAAGATAAGATAAGGGAGGGACGATTCAGATGGTATGGACACTTGCAACGTAGGCCACATAGTGCACCTGTGAGGAAGAGTGACTTAGTTACTGTGGGGGGCAATAGAAGGGGTAGGGGTAGACCTAAAATAATTTAGGAGGAGATAGTGAGTAAGAATTTAATATCCTTGAATTTATCAAAAGAAATGGTCCATGATTGCATAGATTGGCGGAAAAGGATTCATATAGCCGACCCCACCTAGTGGGACTAAGACTTGGTTTTGTTATTTTTGTTGTTGTTGGTTTGCATATGGCATTGCCTTTTGGCAAAGTGCGCTCTGTGGGGGTTTCTGCATGGAAGTGCATTTGAAATGGTTCTCCTAGTGAAAAATATCTGGTGCCCTTTGGTTGTTGAAAACTGTTTCTATTTTCAATATCTAGTTTTCCAAAAAATTATAAAAATTTCAAGTTGTTTTTAGTTTGTCAAGATTTGTATTGAGAAGGTAGAAAATAATGAATTTTTACAGTTGTGCAAAAACAGTTTGTTTTTTATTTATAGCTTTCAAAATAATTAGAAAAGAAGACAACTTGTTATTCAATTTTCTGAAAAAAATATATAAGGTTGGGTTTGGGAACATAGGTTTTGGGGCTTGGATTTGGATTTGTGTGAATTTGGAAGAAATTCAATGCAATTATACAATATTTTGTCCAAACCCACAAAATGCACATCCAAGATCCAAATTCTGTGCTTCCAGACACAGGATAAGAAACCAGAAATGTAGAAAAACAATTAAAAGATGTTTTGACTTTCTTATATAAATTTAGAAAATTAGAAAACAAAGTGGACTCTTTGTAATTATTTTAGAAATTAAAAATGAAAAATAAAAAATTTTCACATGCAAATGATGTCAAAACTTTTTATGGTTTTTCATTAATTTTGTACAAATGTTATAAAACTGAAAATTAACTGACTTTTTGTAATTCTTTGAAAAACTAGAATGGAAAATGAAAACTACTTCCCACAACTTAACATGCAAGCTTTTCCCAAGTGTAATAAGAAAATGAGGAACAAAATTATTTACATTTTTGCTGGTGGGAAAAATAATTTTGTATAGATGTAGTTGTTTGTGTTATTACATGCATATTATTATTATTATTTTTTTTTTTCATGTATGGTTCTCTCTGCAGGTTTATTACTGACAATATCTCCTTACCCCTATTTAAATTCAGTCATGGCAGTATATTGGAATAGAAATTGTTTTCTTTTACCTAAATTGCAGACAGACGAAATAGTAAGATTAAATGGAATTTACAAGCGGTTGCTATCGAATGCTGGGGTTAAATTGTATGAAGGAGAGGGAAAGATATCCGGTCCTAATGAAGTTGAGGTGACACAACTGGATGGTACGAAATTGCACTATTCAGCCAGGCACATATTGATTGCGACTGGCAGTAGGGCTCAACGTCCACCCATTCCTGGGAAGGTAAGTTTTCCCTTTCGCTTCCAGTAAAATTGAAAATTGGTCGGAGATAATGCACAATGAATTCTGTAACACGGAGTAAGACTTTGATAATAAATTTGACATCTTTCTATATGTTTTGTGTTTTCATTTGGGTGAGATAGTTTCCAAAAGTTGGTACTTTCCTATTGGCAAATGCTACAACTAAAAGGACTATGCGTAACTGCGTGACTGAATACTGTAGTTTACTTTTTAATTGATGAAGTTAATTTATAACTTGGTGTTCCTTTTTCTGCTATAATTTTGATGTTTTTGACATGGACAGCTGAGATGCTAACGTATTCCATGAGTTAAGCTTCTTGGTTTTGCTTGATTACATTCTCTGCTTATAAATATTATCAGAATGTACTTCCTGTCCAAAAATCTTTGAATTTTTTTTTTGCTCATGCATATTGCCATCTTTGATTCAAAAAATATCACTTGAGTTGCAGTCGGTTTCGCTTGATGTATCACATCATCAAAAGTAGAATTGAACTTTTGAAGGATGACATTTCGCATCAAGTTAATTTTGCCATTATGTTCATCTTTTTGGATAAATGGTTAAATTTATTAAACTGATATGAAAATAATTAGAAGAGGAGGCAAATACATTGTTCAAAACCAAGAATATGCAGAAAATAAAACAAGAGTTAAACCAAGATAGATCTCCAATCATGCTTAACATCAGAAAAGTAATGCATACTCCCTGGAAGAGGCCAGCAGCATGAGACCACGAGGTAAGGAGGATTATCCTTTCCTGCTGAAAATGTGAAGGCATGAACTGCCACTTTGACAATCTTGGCACTCCTTTCCTTCCTTTTATTAGCCCCTTTCTCCCCCAAAATCCCTAAAGGTAATGAGCAAGAATGCCTCAAAAGCTTCTGGGTACACCCAAACAAACAAAACAAAAACAAAACCAAGCCTTAGTCCCACTAAGTGGGGTCGGCTATATGAATCCTTTTCCGCCAATTTATGCGATCATGGACCATTTCTTTTGATAGATTCAAAGATATTAAATCCTTACTCACTATCTCCTCCCAAGTTATTTTAGGTCTACCCTAATCCCTTCTATTGGCCCCCACAGTAACTAAGTCACTCTTCCTCACAAGTGCACTATAAGGCCTATGTTGCAAGTATCCATACCATATGAGTCGTCCTTCCCTTATCTTATCTTCTATAGGAGCTACACCTAACTTACCACGAATATGTTCATTCCTTAATTTATCTTTCAATGTTATACCACTCATCCATCTAAGCATCCTCATCTCGGCAACTTTTACTTTTTGGATATTATGTTTCTTCGTCGCCCAACATTCTGATCCATATAGCATAGCTGGTCTTATAGCTGTCCTATAAAACTTCCCTTTTAATTTTAAGGGTATTCTACGATCACATAGAACACTTGAAGAACTTCTCCATTTTACCCAACCTGCTTTAACTCTATGCATTACATCATCTTCTGGGTACACCCAATGCTACTAAAAGTATTAAACAACTTCATACAAATGCTTCAAATGGTGGAACAACACCAAAAAATAAAAGAAAGTGATTTGAGCCTCACCATATTGCAAGCTAAGAATACACATCTTTTGAGAGGGAGCCTTATTGGATCCTACATCATAAAGAGGTATTGGATTTAGAAAGAATGATTTTGCTGCTGTTTTAATACTCTAGGCAACCCCATCAGAAAAAATGTTTGATTTCATGGAACTGTACATATATATTGGTAGGGTAGGAAGCATGATATAACAAGGTCTTAAATTTCGATTTTGACTCAAATTTTGAGCTCCAAAAGTGCAGAAATTTCTACAGAAATTTCAATTTCGAGTTGAAAAAATAAAGGAAATCAGCACTAAAGCATGGAATTCTATGTGAAACTTTAGAAATGGTTAACTAACAAATTAATGTAAGTTTTAAGACTAATATATTACAAGTTAAATACATCTATGTTGTGTATGAGGTGGAAGTGTTTTGATATAGTATGGGTATCAAACATATTTGTAAGATAATGTACAGCAAACATATTTAGCTAATACAAATGAAATTCGTAAATCATTTAAATATTATTTATTGTACAAATAATGATAATTTAGACATAAATGGTTAACTAAAATGTTGCTGTAAGTTTATTTTTTTCATATAATTTCAAAAGCATTTATAATAATATTTTTTTTGATAAAAATAAATAAAATAAATTAAGAGAGAAATTTCAATTCACTCCTAAACCTCTTATTTGAATTCCAAGGAAATTTCATTATATAGTTAAAGTTTTGACAAGTTTCGCTGAAATTTTGATATTTCGATAAATTTAGGGATGATTCGTTGATTTCGATGGAAATTATGCAAGATGGAAATCAACTGCCATCTTGATTTCGAGGGTGATAGAAACTAGAAGTTTCGATAGAAATTTCGACAATTTCATGGAAATTTAAGACCATGGATATAACTAATTTACTTAAGAGATAAAAGTATTAGAAATGTTTTTAATTATTTTTGATTTAAAAAGAAGAAATATTATTATTTTTTTTTATCAAAAAAGAAGAAATTTTATTGCAGAGGAGAGAGTTTAAAAAACAACAACAACAACAACAACAACAACAACAACAACAACAACTACTACTACTACTACTACAAGCCTTAAGTCCCACTAGGTGGGGTAAGCTACATGAATCCTTTTCCGCCAATTCATCCGATCGAGAGTATTTTCCTCTATTAAATTCCACTAGGTAGGGTAAGCTACAAGAATCCTTTTCCTCCAATTCATCCGATCGAGAGTATTTTCCTCTATTAAATTCCACTAGGTAGGGTAAGCTACATGAATCCTTTTCCTCCAATTCATCCGATCGAGAGTATTTTCCTCTATTAAATTAAGGGCTATTAAATCCTTTCTCACTACCTCATTTCAAGTTATTTTAAGCCTATCCCTACCCGTTTTCATGTTAGAAACAATAATTAACTCACTCCTCCTCCTCAATGGTGCTTTACTAGGCTTGCGTTTCAAATACCCAAACTATCTAAGTCGCTCCTCCCTTATCTTATCTTCGATTGGTGCTATGCCTCATTTTTTACTTTATCTTTTAATGTTATACCACTCATCCATCTTAGCATTTGCATTTCAACAACTTTTACTTTTTGTATATGTTGTTTCTTAGTTGCCCAACATTCTAAACCATAAAGCATAGCCGGCCTTATAATCGTCTTATAAAACTTTCCTTTTAATTTTAAGGGTATTCTACGATCACACAACGCACCTAACGCATTTCTTCATTTTACCTAACTTGTTTTAATTCTGTGCACTACATCTTATGCAATTTCCCATGCGCATGCATAATAGATCCAAGATATCTAAATCTATTAGTGCTATTAATCTCTCGATTATCAAGTTTAATTCTCTCCACTACTACTCCGTACATTACTGAAATTACATTTCATTTATTTTTTCTTATTCCTACTTATCTTAAATCCTTTAGACTCTAATGTGGCTTTCCAAAGTTCTAGCTTAGATTCCACTTTGCTTCTACTATCATCAATCAACACAATATCATTTGCAAACAACATACACCAAGGGATCTCATTTTGAATATTCCTAGTAAGTTGATCAATCACTAAAGTAAAAAGATAAAGACTCAAAGTAGAATCTTGATGTACACCTATTGTCATTGAAAAATCTCTAGATTCCCCTCCTATCGTCTTAACACTAGTTACTACTTGATCATACATGTCCTTAATGACCTTAGTATATCTACTGCAAACCCCTTTCCTTTCTTAGACCCATCAAAGAACTTCCTTAGGTACGCTATCATAAGCTTTCTTTAGGTCAACAAAAACCATATGCAAGTCCCTTTTCTTTTCCTTAAACTTTTCCATTAAGCTTCTTAAAAGATTAATAGCTTCTGTTGTTGATCTCTTAGGCATAAAACCAAATTGATTTTCTGAAATATTGATTTTTAGTCTTATTCTATGTTCCATTACTCTTTCCCATAATTTCATCATGTGATTCATAATCTTAATTCCATGAAGTTATTACCAATTTAAATATCGCATTTGTTTTTGTATAAAGGTACTAATGTACTTTTCCTCCAATCTTCTGGCATTTTCTTGGGTTTTATAATAATGTTGAATAGATTAGTTAACCAAATATTTCTTTTATCTCCTAAACATTTCCAAACTTCAATTGGCAGTTTATCTAGTCCAGTAGATTCCCCACTTTTCATCGTTTTTAATCAATCTTAACTTCAAGAATTCGAATTTTGCAAATAAATCTCCTATTTTTTGTCTTCTCCTCATTTGTCACTTTCAAGTTCAATCTTTCATTTTAGTTTTCATTAAACAACTTATCAAAGTATCTTCGCCACCTCTCTTCTATGTTTTCTTCTCTAGTTACGACATTATCATTCTTTCTCTAGCTTTAGCAAGTTTATAAATGTCTTTTTTCCCTGCTTTTGTATCTAGCCTAATATATAAAGTATCATAAGCTCTATGTTTAGCTTCACTATATATATTTATTTGCATTTTTTCTCGCCTCTTTATATTTTTCTATATTTTTACAATTTTTCCATATTTTAAACCAAATTCTTTGTCTTAACGGCTTTTTGGACTTCTTGATCCCACTACCAACTTTATTTACTACTTGAGTATCTTCCTTTGGACTCACCTAAAACCTCTTTTGTTATCCTATAAATAGAATTAGCCATTTTATTTCGAACAGTATTTGCATCTACCTTATCCCTTACAATTGAATCACACTCTTTAATCATTTTATCTTTGAATTTTACTATATTGTCTCCTTGCAAGCTCCACCATTTAATCCTTTTTGTGTTGAATTATGTTACTCTTTTTTTCCATTTTTTAATATGTACATCTAATACTAGGACTCTGTTGTGTAGCCAAACTTTCACTTGGGATGACCTTACAATCCTTACAAGATAGATGATCCCTTTAGAACAACCAGCTGCAAAAGCCCATGATGATGCCGTCTGTTGCATCCTATTGCAGAGCATGGAGCAAGATGCCTTGTCCCCATGAAAATATGAATATTCTCTCCAACCAAATACTCCACGACTTACAAGATAGCAAAATTCCCACACCTCTACAAGACTGATCCATCTCTACTCCTTCAAAAACCTCCCAATGAGATATTTAAAAAATCCTCCACCAACTCTAGACAAACCCAACTCTCTCCAATTAATCCAAATAGTCAGTTCCAAGCTCTCCAAGAAAATGAAAAATGAAGAGACAAGTGAGAAACAGATGCTGAACTTACAAGGCATAATGAACAAACATCTGGAGATAGAACCTTGAAAGGCCTTATATTCTGCAACATCTTGTTAGCCTTAATCAATTACAACTAACCAAGTAATTAACAACTAACCAAGTAAAGGCCTTAATCCTATAGAGGACTTGTGCCTTCCAAATGATACAATGAAGTGGGAAAGACAGATTTTCAAGTATTGATTTGCAGATTATTTCTCAAAAGAGTTAAGAACCCACAACCAATAGTCACTCCTCATGGAAGGATGAATTTCTTCCACCAAGCATAACAAAGAAGTGAGGTACAACACTTCCCTAAAATCAACAAACCCCCAACCCCCCCAAAAAAAAAAAAAAAAAATCTACCCATTCCAAACGCAATTTCCATGAATCTACAATAAATTTGGTACATGGAATAAATAAAGGATTGATTTGTGAAAGACACTTCAAATAGATCTCAAAAGAATTTCCCTCTAAACGATTTCTTCACATTCCAAAGCACTACACTTTTGGAAGGTGTTTTTCTTCCTCTTTCTTTTTATTTTTATTTTTATTTTTATTTTTATTTTTTGAGTTTCCTTGGAACGGGGTTGTGGGGAAGAATGTGAATTCCACTTCTATTGCACTTGTCCATAAAAAGGAGGATTCTGAGAGCGAGTTTACTCTCTTTTACAAAATCTTGACAAAGGTCTTGTCTAGGAGACCTTGGATGCTGTTGTGGCTACAATTTCTTTGCAACAATTTGCTATCATTAAAGATGCTACAATTTGCACAGATTTTAGATGGTGTTTTGGTTGCCAGTGAAGTGGTAGAGGATGTAAGGAGGGGTGGAAGGGGGTTGTGCTCAAGTTAGACTTAAGAAAGGCTAAAGAGGGGTTTAGAGGAAATAGATTAAAGGATGTTTATCACTGGTTTTATAGTGAATGGTCAGCCAATGGAGTGGTTTAAGTCCTTGTGGGGGTTGAGACAAAGGGGGCCCCTTCCCCTTTTTATTTATGTTACTTGTATATGTGTTGAGTAGGATGATTGGCCATGCTTATGGACTTGGTGTGATTTGGGTCTTAAGGTAGATAGGGTGGCAGTTGTATTGATCCATATGACACCCTTTTTTTTCTTGAAGATAATGTTGTTAAATTTCAAAAGGTGTTAATCTTTCTGAAAATCTTCAAACAAATTTCATTGTTGAAGATCATCATGTCTAAGAGTGGGGGGTGGCTAGTATAAATTTGGGGAGGAGTGAGTTAGAGGGCTGTCTCTAGTTGTGCTGGTTGTACCATTTTAGACCGGTCTTTGACTTATATGGATGGTCCTTGTGAAGGTAATTCTAATTCCCCTAGCTTTTGAGATCCAAGGTGGAGAGTGTGGCTAGTAGGTTGGAGGATGGAAGAGCGTGTTTATCCTTTGGGGTATCTTTACTCATTAATTCTGCTCTTTGTAATATTCCCATTTCTTTTCTTTTTCTTTCTCTTAAAGTTCCGATGGGGTGCCTTGGAGAGGTTTATAAGAGATTTTTTATGGTCAAGTATAGAAGAGGGGAAGAGGGACCATCTTGTTAGCTGGGATAAGGTTAGAGAACCTAAGTCTGAAGGGGGTTTGGCCTTGGGAATATGGTGCCTAAAAACATTTCTCTACTTGGGAAATGGCTATGGAGGTTTCACTAGGAGGATGACTCTTGTGGCAAGTGGTTTAGAAGCAAGTATGGTTTGCATCGGAATGTTTAGGAAACTAGAGGTAGTGGCAATGTTTCTAATGCAAGCTCTTGGAAGTTTATTTCACAAATTGCTCACCTGTTCTACTATCTTAGTTGTTTCCGAGTTGCAAATGGGAATGCTTTTGAGAGAATAATTGGGTGGGTGAAGTTTGGTTGGAGGTTTTGGGCCATTTGCTTTTCAAACAATCTTCCATCCACAATGCTTTGGTTAATGCTTTTTATTCTTTGGAGGGGGTCTCTCTTTCCTTGGATTTTCATTTTTTTTTTAAGAAATTTCTATTGGGGAGAGGTTGATGTTCTAATCATTTTGTTGAGTGTTGGATTCTTCTATTCTTCAAGTGAGAAATTATTCGAGGATTTGGATAAGGCCTACTTTCGGTTCTTTATCCATGAAATCCTTTTTCTCCCTAGCAACGAACAATCATATAACTTGGACACCCATTTTTTTTTTTTTTTTTTGTAATTTTAATTTTTAAAGTCTTAGCAAACCAAAGCTAAGCTATCAAGCTAGCTTCTATCTAAAAAATGTTGAATCCAAATCACCATTTGTCTCTAGTGTCGCTAAGACTGTCATCAATTACATAATCAAGGCTATCATTAAAATCATCATCGCAATCATTATTATTGTTATATGCTTCAATGAATTATTTATTTGTCTTCGTTCTTAATGTTTAAACTTGGCTGCACTTAATAAACCAATGAACCAAATAATGGATTTTTGAGTTTCGTTAATGTAAAATAAACCAAACCACTTTCTAAGAAATTCATTTCATGTATAAGTTACACAGGGCAAAAACAAAGCCTATATGAAAAATATTTAAAAAAGAATTTGAAATTATGAAAGAATGTAGTATCTTACGATCCCATTGATCCCACCAATCCTACTATGATCCTGATCCCATTGATCCCACCAATCCTACTATGATCCTGCTGTGATCCTACCAATTTGTGATTCTATGTAGGATCAGGATCATAGTTTTAAAAATCGGTGTGTAGTAGCCATTATGGATGTTGCATAACAGTATTGGTGGCTCTTGAGACCATTACGGGGTGATATCATGGGGGTGCGCTACAACTATAACAGCTGTTATGGTACCATAATGGCTGTCACGGAACATTACGGGCCCTCATAGTTCTAAACTGGCTGTGAATGACTAAAACTGGTTTTTATTTAATTAAAAAAAGTCATTTTTGATTTTATTTTCCTTGACATTCATAATGAGATTGTAGAACCACTGCATTGGGAGCCTAAGCCTCAACTTGTTCAAGTAGTTGAGGAAGCTTAGTTGAGGAAATGAGCGCCCCATAATTGTAGTAGGGTAAACCCAAGAACAGCCCCTCACTTTCAGAAAATGACACTCCGCCCCCTGAGTTTCAAAAAACTATCACAAAACCCCCTGAGGTTTAATTTTATTGACTAAATGAACCTTCCATTAGTTGACTATTAGTCTACCGTTAAGTTTAGTGAAAAAATTAAAATTTATCCTTAATAAAGTGACAATTTTACCCTTCCTCTCAATTTTGATAAGATAAATTAAGAAAATGACATTAATTTAATAAATTAAGTTGGCCTACCTCAAGCATGGTTATGATTTGCAAGCTCCCTTTTTGATTAGTAAAGTAAACTTCATTAAAGAGGCATCAAGGGGATGCCAACCCATGGTACAGTAGATCAAGCACCTTGAAGGGTGCCACACAAATCAAAGATTAAATCATAATCATTAACAGTAGTCCCACCATGCCAGCAATTGAACGTAGTAAACCAATATTCTTTGCTGTTTCAGATTGTTGAGGTTGAATTTTTAGACACTCACGTATTCTTCTCTTTCCAAACGCACCAGAGAATTGAAAGGGAATGAGGGACATAGCCCCTTCCTCTTCTCCTTAGTAATCCCTTTCCAGGCCCAGAGCTCCCCTCCCACAGATTTAGTGATAACCCACCTTTTCCTGATCAGAGTCAGTACCATATTCTGGAGATCCTTGTTCAAGTGTAGTGGAGGAGGATGTGCTCAATAGATTCTGCGTCAGCCATGTAGATGGGAAATGTGTTGGCTACTGATAGACCCCTTCTTTACATATTATCCGTAATCAAAATCTTACCAAAGGTTTCCTCCCATGCAAGAGAGGCAAATTTTGTTGGGGCTGCTATCTTCCAAATCTGAATCCAAGGGAAATTAGGGTCTGTTTGGATTAAGGATTTTACTTGACGAATGGAAAGGAAAGGGAAATAGGGAGGAAAATCATTTTTTCTTGTGTTTTCTTTCTCTATTAAATACTATTAAAAAATAAAAGTTTGTTTTAGTATGACTGAAAATAGGGAAAACTAAATATTAATGATGTGTAAAATCAAAATTTTGTTTATAGTTTTGGTGTATATATACATATATATATATATATATATATATATTTCAATTTCCTTGATAACCAAACATGAAAATTTGAGTTCCTTCATATTTCCCTTTCCTTTCCCTAATAATTTTTGAGTTCCAAACGGGGCTTTATGGTTGTTTGACTCCAAAGGGAAGAGCTTCTTATAGAAAGATCTAACAGTGAAGGCCCCTCGTGGAAACCCTCCACCTATACCCAAAAGTCTCTCTCCAATGCGTTGTCTTAAAACTTCCAATTGACTCAATTGTAAGCGTTTTCAATATCCAATTTAAACACGGCCCTCTCCCTTTTCTCCTTTGCACTTCCTCCACAACCTCATGAGCCACTGAAATAGCTCCCACAATCTGCTTGTCCCCCAAAAAATCACTTTGTGCCTGGGTAATGATATCACCTATTGACTAATCTCAGCCTATTTGCAAGCAACTTCACAATGATTTTATACACAATATACTAGACTTTTAAGGTAAAAATCAGCAACTTTGATAGGAATATGCTACTCAGCTCACCAATGTTATTAAAGTTGAATTTATTCTTTTACCCCAAAATTCCATTGAAAAAACCTCCTTAAATATCTTCATTAAATTTACTTTTAACCATGTCGCATCAATACTCGAAGAACTTAAATCCATTTGGACCATGAACCTCTCTTTCCTCAAAAAGCCTATCCAAACAAGACTCCTATTCAAAGATGTCTCCACCAAAACCCCTCAAACATTGGTCTACCTCCACCATCCTCTGGAAGAGGATTTGCAAAGAAATTAGTAATATCACTTCCTATCAAAACAGAGTCAGCAATGAGCTGTCCCTCCCTTGGTTCCAATTCCCTAATAACACTCCTTTTACGGATTGCGAACACCCTAACCCATTCAAATTTAGAATTTAGAATTTAGGATTCCAATCATCCTCCATAACCATTTAAATAGTCGTTTGCCTCCAATTCCACTTTCCTAAGAATGACCTCGAGCTAATTTTTGAATGCCAACTTCTTAACCCCCTTATCCTTCACATGACAGCTGCGACTTTCTTCCGCCTCTTTCCTATTGAACAGTCCCAATTCTCCCAAAAATACTGTTTTTTGAAACCTATTATCTCTAGAAACTTCAACATTACAGTTCTTCAACACCTCTTTAAGCCTTTTGAGCTTTCTCATAAACCTAAAACCCTGCCAACCTCCATCTACATCCTTGCTCTGGGTATCCCTCACCAAAGAATGAAAAGATTTGTGACCAAGCCATGTATTCTCAAACCTAAAAGGGATGGGTCCCCACTTGTATTCCTAGATTCGAACAATATAGGAAAATGATTAGATGTTGGTATAGACCAAACCATTTGAAAAGGGATGGAAATTCATCTTCTCACTCTCCCCAAATGAAGAGACTATCTAAGTGGCTAGCAAACATTCTCTCCTCACCCATCGAGAAAGAAAATAAATCATCATCCATTTGAAAATCTCTTAGCCCTCACTCCCTAATAAACCTGTTAAAATAATGCATGCTAGTGGAAAACTTCCCTGCCTTCTTCTTCTCCCCAGGAAACCTAACAACATTAATCTAACAAACTTAATCTAAGAACTGGCTTAGTAGGACCATAAACAAACATAACCTGCCACTACCTTTACCTTTATTATCTAACAAAACCGACAAGGAAAAAATCTAATAGGCTATCATTCTCACAAACGGAACAAATGTCCTGCATAATCAAAATCCCCCCAACCGCCCCTTGAGAAGGAATATACTCCCATTCTTGACAACTCCCCTCCCAAATACTCCTAACCACCCCCATCCACTTTCTCAAGTCCAGTTTCTTGAATAAAAACAATATCAGGAGTACTTCATAACAAAACTTGCTTAATGATCTCTCTGTCTCACATGTCACAACCACTTCCCCTAGCCCTCTCACTTATTATTAGCCCCCATACCCTCCCCCCTTCCTACAAAAACCCACAAAAAAAGGTTAATGGATATATCTGCCTCTTTAAATTCCTCCCTTTGTCACAAATGACTATCAGTAATTTCCTATAAATTAGGAGTGGCAAGGATACCTTTATGATAATTTAAATCCCTTCGATTTTCTGTTTTTGATTCACTAACAGCATCATCCACCTCTTTTGTTGGGGCAGACACAGTAAAGGCAGCAGTAGAACATCAGTCTTGTTGTGAATTAAAGGCCAAAGATTCCCTCCTACCCCACGACAATTACATTTTCTTTGTGGTCATCTGTATTCTACAAAGGGCAAACACTGACCAGTGCTTCTTCAAATGAACTTCTAGGTCCCCATGATTCCTCCTTGTCAAAAAAAAAACACAATCTTCCAATATCACTGTGCAATCTGTAGACTCCTTGTTTATTTGCCAAGGATATATTTGAGACTCACATTCATCCTCATTCCCATTTCATGCCATCAATTTTTTGAGTAATATACCCTTATTACTTTTCATGAAAGCTCTCCAACTCATTGTCCAATTCAAACAATTCTTTGTTATCAAATCCCCCAAATTCTGAGACCTTCACATGACTATGAGTGCCTCTCATAGCAGACAATTAGGAAGGGCATTGCTTGCTGGACTGGGACAGCCCTTATACCTTGAATTCCTGGTTGAACTCTTGTACCATCATCGAGCATAGGTTCTTTTGAACAATTATAGTCACACTGCATGACAAATCCCTCAAATTCTGAATATTCCGTGTAAAGACCCTGATCTCCTTGCAATTTCTAGTTCGAAATATTGCCAAACATTCATTACTTGCTTGTCTGATCTCACTTCGTTATTAGCTTTAAATTTGATGTCTTTGTCGTATCAAAGATGTTTCCCTGGATCTACAACTCCCAAATCCTGATCCATCTTCCCCTTTATTGCCCAATCCAACTTCACACTTCAACCCTTCTTCACTTATATTACCCGATCCATCTTCACTTAAATAGCCTGACCTGTCCTTGCCATTTTATCCTGCTCCATCTACTCCTTTAATACCTGACCCAGTATCTCCCTTGCCATTATTATTCAGGTCAGGCCCATCACATCCTTTCACAACCCAACTTTTATGTCCATTGCAAAAGGGCTCATCAAAGTTTTTTCCGTTTGTTTTACATCCAAAATTTTTTTACATTCCAATTAGGCTCAAGACTTAAAAGACCCAAATCTCTTTGATGAGACCATTTGAGATTCTCCCCTTCGAATTTGAACCCCTCCTGAATTCTTGTAACACCATCCCAACCATCATTATTGCCTGATCTTACACCAGAAACCTTGAAAGCATTGCCGGAGGTTGGCCCAGAGCAAGCCAATAATGGCTGGAAGACGGTACGCCTTCTCCACTCCCCACTGCTACCAATGCTCCTTGAGCCACAATCACGAAAAAACCAATCCTCCCCTTGATTTCTCCTCACTTGCCTCCCCTACTAGAAGAAACAACTCTCAAAGCATTCTGAAAATTCTGCCAACCTGACGCTTCATTTACTTTTGTAATTCTAACAGAATTAGTCGTTGCTCTTTCCTTTCACTTTTCCACGGACAAGAAAAAACCCCATGATTGAAAAGCAATTTGAAACTAATAAACTCACCTTTGTACTTAAAAATAATCCCCCGAACCCTTGTCTAATCCACATGGTTGAGACCAAAATGCATCCACTCAAATCAGAACGCATTGAAGTTCCTTACAGAGAAGCTAATAAAATGTATGCCTCCCTGCAAACTTTGAAATAGTACAAGGCCATCCTTCAATTCCGCATTAAAAATCTCCTATCTACTTTAAAATAATTGTGAAAACCCATATCAAAGCCTAAGAATTAATCTATCATGAAACGCATTATACATTTTTAAAGCTTATATACATTGTTGACCCACAACCTAATAGCTTAAGCTTTAGGTTAAGTGGTTAAGTAACATGGTATTAGAGTTGGTTACTAGGACGTCCTAAGTTAAGTCTTGTTGCCCGTGCTTATTGTGTGCTATTTAAAAAAAGTATTGTATTCCCTGTAATGGGTGTTATTCTTGTGTGTTTATCTCCCCACCTGCTATTGGGCTGAAGTGGTGAAGCTTGATTTACATTGTTGGCCCACAACCTAATAGCTTAAGCTTTAGGTGAAGTGGTACTAACATACACTTTCATTAACACTATACTAGTTAACATTGTTTAATTGTCTAAAAATTATATAGTTTGAGAATTTGTAACTAATCATAATATTGAAAATAGTTTCTAAACTGTGATGTATTTGCTCTTCTTTCTTTTTTCTTTGTTTCCTACCATTTGACTCTTATTCCTTTGTAATGTCTTTCTAGGAATTGGCTATTACATCTGATGAGGCTTTAAGCTTGGATGAGTTACCAAAGCGTGTTGTGGTACTTGGGGGAGGGTGTGTCTTTTTCTCACATTTATCTTGTGTGTTAAAATCCTCATACTTAGCCTGCTCAAGATTTTGGATGACTTTTTCTCTCATGTTATCAGGTATATTGCTGTTGAGTTTGCTTCAATATGGTGTGGCATGGGTGCTACAGTGGATCTATTTTTCAGAAAGGAACTTCCATTAAGGTTGCTTCAGGTTTTGATTTGTAGTATCGTTTATGCTTTTGGACTACCAGCTGTTTGATTTTCAAATTGAAATTTCTAGGCTGTGAACCTCTATTTATTGTTGATAGAGTTTTATGACTATATTTTGGGATGATTTTGTGGAAGGTTAGCTTGGAAACTAGTTTTCTGCAGCCATTAGGCATATAGAAGAGAGGAAAGGGGAAGAAGGAAGAAGAGAAGAGAGGAGATAAAAGAGGGAATCACATGTTTGATTCTCAATTCAATTCATCAACCTACTTACAACATGGCTTTCAATCACTATTTATAAGAAAGCCTTTAACACATGAAATTAAGCGTATACTCCTTAAAATTACATTAAATTACAAACAAGACCTCAAATACCCATAATCTTATACTAATTAAACTAGACACAATTACCTACTAACTAAACCTAACAATCCCTTGACCTAGTTCTTCTTAATTATTCTCTAACAAGGATCTTCCAAGGTCTTTGTATTCTTCATGATTCTCCTATTGCTGGCTCTTCCTTAGTCATGAGAATTTGATTCTTAGAATGTTCATCTTTCTAGAAACTTGAGGGAGACATAGATTATTATTTTATTGTTGAATGCATTTGATTCTTTGTCTTTTGATGGGGAATGTGGAGGAAATGGGTCTTGGAGACTTGGACACTTTCGGGAACTTTTCTTACAATTCTTTCTTTGCTCATTATCCTAATGGTATTTATCTTAACTCCATTTGGGAGTCTAAGGTTTCCTCCAAATCAAGGCTTCCACTTGGACTTAGTCCATGAAATAATCAATACTGATGATCTTGTAAGAGAACAAGACAAAATGAAGCTTGTATCACCTAACATGTGTGTGTGATCTATCTCTAGAATAGCAGGGATATTTTATCCTTTGTTTTTATGATTCTGAGGATGTTTGGAACAACTTGTTTTTGGTGCTTTTGAAGCATTGATCCTTTTTTTTTTTTTTTTTTGTTTTCCTTGGAGGGTGTGTGTTCTCTATCTTTCAAGGGATTTTTAAATCTAAGGAGTGGGAGGCTTTTTGGAGAAGTGCTATGTTTGCAACGTTTGGTGCATTTGGCCGCAGCACAATGCAAGAATCTGTAAGGGTTCCATTCATCATTTTAACCAGATATGCTGTAGGGTCTTTGTCCATGGTGTTTTGATAATGGTTTCTTCATATGAGTTTCTTGATTGATCTCTTGGTGGGTTGGAAAGCTATTCTTCATTAAGTTTCTTTTGATTTTGTTGGTTTAGAAGACTAAGCTTGAGAATGTAGATGGGGGAGGTTGACAAGGGATTTGGTAAGGACATTGTAAGGATTGTGCTTCATTCCGTCCCTGGGTCGGTAGGTGGTATTCTGGTGCTGTGGAACACTCATTCTATTTATAGAGTGGATGGTCTAGTTGGCTTTTTCTTTCTTTCCTTGTCTTTGTAAAAGTGAAAGGGCGGGGTCAATGTTGGGTGTCATTAGTGTCTGCTCCTTCTAGATCATCCCTTAAGAGTTATTTTTGGGATGAGCTTTATTATGTTTTTGGCTTTTCTACTCCTAATTGGACTGTAGGAGGGGGTTTTAATGCTGTGAGGTTTCCTCGAGAGAAGGGGGGAGGATGTTATTAGAGGGATTTGCGAAGGACGTTGTTAGGATTGGACTTTAGTTCTTTCTCTGGGGTCGGAGATGGTATTCTGATGCTGTGGGACACTTGCTCTATTTATAAAGTGGATAGCAACGCACAAACTTGACATTGCATCAATTGGTATCTGAGCCTGGTTCGGTGATGGCGAACTTAGGTTGGTGGGATCGATTGGATCGGTCGAAGAACTTTCTTGGTTTTCCACATACTGATGACGCAGTTCCATTGGCAGTGCAGTGTAAGCGGTCAGCCAAGGAGTTGGTTGAATTGCAACAACAACATGTTGATTTCGTGGTTGATTCGGAAGCCAAGATATCAACACTGTTGAGTGACATAACGACCCTTATGGAAACCTTGAATGGTATACTTCGTTTTGAGCAGACTTTGAATTGAGTCGTGGGAGACCTTGACGAAATAGTAAGATCATTCCTTCCTTGTAACACTGCTTGTGTTGCAAGGGATGCCCTTAAACGGTTGAAGTAGACTGGAATCTTGCAGGATTATGTGAAGGAATTTAGTACCTTGATGATGAACATAAAGAACATGTTAGTGGAAGACAAAGTTGTTCAATTTCATTTCATTTCCGGTTTACAACCATGGGCGTAGATAACTATGTAGGCAAGGAGTGAAGTATCTACTACAACTATTGCAGCAGTAGATGGCTTGGTTGATTTTAGAATCAATCTAAGACTGAGGGTTCGAAGGCCAAGACAAAGAAAGACAAGGATAAGGCTAAGGCCAAGGAAGATAAGGGGAAGAAGAGGGATAAATAGGAGAAGTCTAAAGGTGACAACCATAACCATAACAAAGGGAAGGATGCTTCCCAAAGTTCCCAAAAGTTTGGTTGTTTTATCGACAATAGTCCTCACCGTGTTCATGATTTTCCTAAGCAGGAAAAGTTGAATGCATTGGTTGCCTCAGATTTGAAAGATGGTGATTCAGATGAGAGGGGCCTTCGCATGTCAACCCACTGCAGTTGTTGAATGCTATCACTACTTCGAAGCGCTCCTCTCAGAAAGGCCTAATGTATGTTCGTGTGAAAATCAATGGTGTTGAAGTTGATGATATGGGGGATTTCAGGGTTATGCACAACTTTGTTGTAAAGAAGGAAGTGACAAATTTTGGCCTCAAACTCACTCAAAATTCAAGTTGGATCAAGGCTGTAAATTCAGAAGCGAAGCTTATACATGGAATGGCCATTGCTGTCCTAACAATGGCATCGTGCGAAGGAAAATGCAGTCTAATGACGGTGTCTTTATATGATTTTGATGTCATGTTTGGCATGGAATTCTTTGTGAATGCTAAGGTGAAGTTGATGCCTCACATTGCTGGAATCCTAATTTCTGATGAGAAGGCATCTTGCTTTGTTTCTGCAGTGCATAAGAATCCATGCAAGAAGTGTGACAAGACGAAGATGAATGTCTCCTCAAGCATGCAATTGAATGATGGATTGAGGAAGGAGGATTCCACATTCTTGGCTGCACTTGTGGAGATCAAGCCAGACTAGGTGGTGGAAGTTCTCGATGTGGTTGCAAAACTTTTGGGATAGTTTTCTGATGTCATGCCTCCAGAGCTCCCCTAATATCTTCCACCCAAACGTGCAGCTGCTCAACAAGTAGAATTGATGCCTAGGACTAGACCTCCTGCACATGCTCCTCACATAATGAGACCTTTGAAGTTGGTAGAATTGAGAAAGAAGTTGGATGAGTTGCTGAGTGTAGGACTTGTTCAACCTTCCAAAGCTCCCCATGGTGCTCCGGTGTTGTTCTAAAAGAAGCAGGATGGTTCATTGCGGATGTGTGTAGATTATCGAGCCTTGAACAAGGTCACGATAAAGAACAAATATCTTCTCTCCAACGTTGAGTTGCTATTCTATTGGTTGGCAAAAGCATCATTCTTCACAAACTAGACTTGTGGTTAAGCTATTCACAAGTGAGTATTGCAGAGGGGGATGAGTCTAAGATGACCTGTGTGACTCGATATGGCTCCTACGAGTTTATAGTAATGCCATTCGGTATGACTAATGCCCCTCCACCTTTTTATAATTTAATGAATGATGTTTTCTACGAATTTATAAATCAGTTTGTTGTTTTATTAGGATGATAGTTGTTCACAACACTTCTTTGGAAGACCATGTGTAGCACTTGAGAAAAGTGTTCACTAAGCTGAGGGAAAACCAGTTGTATGCCTTGAAGGGGAAATGTGAATTTTGTCATCAATAAGTTATGTTCTTTGGACATTAGGTTAGCAAATGGTAGGTGCATATGGATGAACAGAAGATAAAGGCCATCCTTGACTAGCTTGCACCATCAAAGTTGGTTGAAATGTGTTTGTTTATGGGTTTGGCTAATTACTACTGAAAATTTATTTAAAAGTACTAAAAAAAAAAATGCCCCATTGACAGATTTGTTGAATAAAGGCAAAACAATGGGCATGGAGTCATCGACAGAGGAGTGTTAAAATGCTTTTGATGGCATGAAGCTGGTAGCGTCATCAGAATCAATGTTGCGGTTACTTATATTTGATCTACTTTTCGAGGTACATACAGATGTTTCGGATAGAGCCATTGTCGGAGTCCTTGTGTGAGAGGGAAATATTGTGCTCTTTGAGAGTAGAAAAGTAAAAGAAGCTGAGACCCAGTATTGTACTTATGAAAAAGAAATGACTGCAGTAGTGCATTGTTTGGACACTAGGGAACATTATCTGTTAGGAACTTGGTAATCTCTGTTTACTTATAATGTGGCCAACACTTCAAAACTCAGAAGAAATCATCATCAAAGTAGGCTCAGTGGCAAGAGTTTTTGGATGAGTTCAACTTTGAATGGGCGCACAAACCAAGAAGGCTGAATCAGGTAGCTAATGCTTTGAGTCAAAAAGAAGCAGGAGCATATGTCATAGCTCTCATGCGGTTTGAATGCAGGTTCTTAGACGGTGTTCAGGCTGCTGGTAAAATAGATTTTGAGTTTAATAGACTCCAATAGAAGGTGAATGACGGGATTGTATGCTGGTATTGGTTGGAGGATGGTTGGTTATACACAAAGGGACTACATTCCTTGTACCAGTTGAGTCAGAACTGAATTGTTGCGTGAGGTGCATGATGCACAATGGGCTGGTTGTTTGGCAAGGGAAAGGACATTGGCATTATTAACCAGCTCGTATCTTTGGCTTAAAATGGAAGATGATTTTGAAGCTTATGTCAAAACATGTCTTGTATGTCAACAAGACAAACTGCAGAGAACAAGGGAAGCTGGGTTGTTGAAACCTCTTCCTATTCCAGAAAAGCCGCGGAGAAATGTGTCTATGGATTTCATTGTGGGTTTACCAAAGATAAAGGACCTGCAATCCATTTTTATGATTTTGGAAAGGTTCTCCAAGTATGTAATGCTCATATTGGCACCACTTGCTTGTCCTGCAGAGGTGGTTGTATATTTGTTTTTCAAACATGTGGTTAAACACTTTGGGGTGCCAAAGGATAAGTGACAGAGACATCAAATTTATAGGTAGATTCTGGACACATTTGTTCAATCAGATGGGAACTGAGTTCTAGTTTTCAACCAGCAAACACCCTTAGATCGATGGCCAAACTGAGAGGGTGAATGCTTTGCTTGAGGAGTATCTAAGACACTATGTGACAGCAAGTCAGAATATTGGGTTGATTTGCTTGATGTTGCCCAGTTCTGCTATAACCTACATAAATCTTCTTCTGCAGGGATGAGTACATTTGAGTTGGATTTGGGATTTCAACCACTCACTCCACATGAGGCGCCTGTATAGCTTTCCAGTGGGAAATGTCCTGTTGCATACTGATTAGCCCAAAG
This sequence comes from Malania oleifera, assembly GCF_029873635.1. NCBI lineage: Eukaryota > Viridiplantae > Streptophyta > Magnoliopsida > Santalales > Ximeniaceae > Malania > Malania oleifera. The sequence goes on from NC_080419.1 coordinate 46,427,227, forward strand.
CAAATAGTAGATGCTTGAAGAGGCAAGGGATAGCTTGTCTAAGGCACTCGTAGGATGAAAAAATATGCAAGCAGAAAGAGAAGGGATGTTTAGTTTTGAGAAGGAGACGCAGTTCATTTAAAACTGACACCTCAAATATGGAAGATCAGTAGCAAGACAGTGCATAGGGGATTGATCCCCAAGTATCATGGCCCATTTAAAATTCAAAAGAAGTTGGGAAATGTTGCTTACAGATTGAAGGTTCACCCAACCTTCTATGTAAGTTTCTTGAAGCCTTATCATGCAGATCTCCTAAACGAGAATAGGAGGCAAGTAAAGAGAGCTCCACCAGTGAGGAAAACAGTTTGACAGGTATATTGACAGAATTGTTGATCACAGAACCAAGGGACAGAGTAAGAAGAATAAAAAAACCCATTATGTGTTAAATTGGAAAGGTTTATCAGAAGTAGAAGCTACTTGGGAACAGAATATAACTTTTATGGTAGTTTGAGAAACAAATTAGGGATTATAATGACAGCCTCCTAACAAGGACATTGGCTTCTTTTGGTGGGGGTGGTTTGCCAAACCCTTTAGTGGCTTGACATTGCCAAAGCACATGGCGTGGGAAAACCATGTGCCAGGCAGCAGCTTAAGATGACTTGTAATGGGTTGTCTTGATACTTGTTTGTTGGTTAAACTATGTTGCTAAAGGGGGAGCACATAGAAGTGAAATTGCCTACTTGGCATGGTCAAGGATGGACATGGTTGAGGCCATGGTCCTTGACAAGGTTTCTTATGGTGGTTGGTTTTGGTTAACATGGTTGGATGGTTAATTTGTGTCAAGTGTCTCATTTACATTTGCTGTGGTTGGGACATAGAACAACTAATGGTTAAAGGGCAAACCATACTTGTTGCAAGTGTTGACTCATGGGAGTAAATGGTGTCAATGTCAATGGCTTTTAGTGTTGACATGTTGACCACACAAGACACTTACTTGGTAGTTTATCCTTGTATGGCTGGCAGACAGGCTTGGCTAGTGGGTGAATTCATGGATTGACATGTGGGCATGTTTTTAGCCATTTACTTATAAGCATAACTTGTTTTAGACTTGTTGGTAATTGCTGGTTATGTCCAGTATAACCTACAATTGGGGTTACCAACTGCAGATCCTAGGCAGTTGGGGGTGTCAATTGTGTATCAATTTAACATGTGGGTTGCATAGGGCACATGGGGATTGATGAGTTGTGTGTGTTCCTGCATATGTTAGTATATATTCCTTGTCTTTGAATTAGAGAAACGTTGGGAGGTGTTGCTCCTATAAATATTGTTGCCCAGTAAATGTTGTTTTAATTGCTATACCCTTGTAGCATTTAACAAGTGTGACATCGACTTAACCAAGTGTGTCATTTGGTGCCGTTCAGTGTCAAGTTTGTGTGTTGTGAACTTAGATCTTATAACAATAGTTCAGAAGGGATTTTTTTCTCTCTCTCTCTCTGTCTTTGTAGAAGTGAAAGGCCAAGGTGAGTGGTCGGTGTCACCGATGTATGGTCCTTCTAGACTAGCCTTTAGGAGTTCTTTTTGGGGTGAGCTTTGTTATGTTTTTGGCTTTTGCGCTTTTAATTGGATTGTGGGAGGTGATTTCAATGTTGTGGCTTGTGAGGTTTACTTGGGAGTAGTAGGGGGAGGTAGGGTTATTGCTACTATGCATAATTTTGATTTGTTTATTAGTGAGTGTCTATTGAGAGATCTTCCTCTAGATAATGCTAATTTTGCATGGTTGGTGGGAGGAGCTAGGGTAATGGCAAGTAGGCTTTATAATTCTTATTTTTGCATTGAATGGGAGGATGAGTTCCCTAATCTCTCTTGTATTGGTTTACCTAGGTCTACTTCTGATCACTTACTATCATGATGGATTCGAGGAAGGGAGGAAGGTTTCTTGGGGTCCCACTCCCTTCAGGTTTGAAAATATGTGGATGGACCATGATCCCTTCTAGCCTCTAGTGGGGAATTCTTGCAATGAGGATGTGGAGAAGGGTTAGGAAGGCTTTAGATTTGTGAAGATATTGAAGAGTTTTATAGAGAAGTTGGAAGAGTGGAGTAGGGAGGTTTTTGGAAATTGAAGATTTGGAAAAGCTAGTAATTTAGTTGTGTTGGATAGGCTAGATTGGCGTGCTTGGAAAGAAAGAAATAAGAGAACCTTCAAAGATAAGCTACTCCACTTTAGATTTGCAAAGAGCAATGGGTTGCTGTTGTTTCTAGCTACCATAGTGAGCAAATTCTTAATGATCTTAATGTAATCCTTGATGCTTGCCACACTCTGCAGAGTGGTTGATGCTTTGTGCCATAGGATGGCATCCCCTTGATGCCCTGCTCACATAAATTTCTCTTTACTGATAAAAGAAAAAAAAAAATCATCACTTAAGTGTTAGTTAGCAGGTTTCGATGGCTCATATTGCATTTGTGGGGAGTTCACAAATTGTGGATGCCATTTCGGTTGCCAATGAGGTTGTTGAGGATATTCGTACAAGGAAGAAGAAGAGGATTGTTTTAAGTTGGATTTTGAGAAATCTTATGATAGAGTGAGTTGGAATTTCCTGGATGAGATTTTGAGGAGAAAAGGGTTTGGAGAGAGATGGCGTTGACGGATATGAGGTTGCTTGTATAATGTGAGCTACTTTGTTTTAGTGAATGGTGTGCCTAAATCTTGGCTTAAGGATATAAGGGGGATTAAGCAAGGTTACCCTCTCTTCTCGTTTTTATTTCTTTTAGTGGCCCTTGTTTTAGTAGGTTGGTTGATAGGGTCGTGGATAGGGCTGTGGATAGAGGTTTAGTGCACGGGTTGGAAATGGGGAGGGAGGGGGTGATGGTTTCACACCTTTAGTTTGCCGATGACACCATCTTCTTTTAAGAGGACCATAACCTTAGACCTTCTTCTTTGAATATTTTGGGTCTTCTCCATAATTTTTAGAAATTTTTCGGTCTTAAGCTTAATATGAGAAAGACTGGTATTGCGGGTGTTACTGTGCTTGATGAGAGTATAAGCATGGTCTTAAATTTCCACGAAAGTGTCAAAATTTTTGTCAAAGTTTTCAATTTACATCACCCTCAAAATCAAAATGGCTGTTGATTTCTGTTGTACATAATTTCTGTTGAAATTTCAACAAATCATTCGAAATTTATGAAAATCACGAAATTTTAGAGAAAATTGTTGAAATTTTAACTATAAAATGAAATTTTCTTGGAATTCAAATGAGAGGTTCAGGAGCGAAGTGAAATTCCTCTCTTAATTTGTTTTATTTTTGTAGAATTATTAGATATCTGTCAGCCTTTATTAGAGGCTGATCTTTAGGAGATTTACAGCTAACAAATCAGTTGATTTGTTAGCTATTTTTGGTTCCACAATCCTAGGGGATTTGGGTAGCCTGTTACCTGATTTTGTAGATAGTCTTTCCTATTTTAGTGCTTTCCATTGTAGATAGGATATTCTATTTTCAGTAGGTTGTAAATATCCCTAGTAATTAGATGAGAATTATCATCTATTTAAAGGGAATGTGATATTTTTCATTTGTTAGTGGAATATTCAGTTTTCTTTTCCATTATTACGAGGGCTTTTGAAATTATATGAAAAAATATACTTACAACAACATTTTATCTAATCATTCAAGTCTAAATTATCATTTTTTGCATAATAAATAATATTTAAATGATTTATGAATTTCATTTGTATTAACTGAGAATATGATTAATGCACATTATTTTATAAATATCTTCGACACATATTATATTACAACTTTTCATCTCATATACAACATAGATGTATTTAACTTGTAACATATTAGTCCTAAGACTTATATTATTATGTCTATTAAATATTTCTAAAGTTCCATAAAATAATTCTATGCTTCAGTACAAATTTCCATTATTTTTTCAAATTGAAATCGAAATTGACATCGAAATTGAAATTTCCATCGAAATTTTTGTACCTTTGGAGCTTTAAAATATGAGTCAAAATCTAAATTTAAGACCTCGAGTATAAGGGAGTTTTCTTCAGAGGTGGCTTGTAGTGTTTTGAATTAGCCACTATCCTACTTGGTTCCTTGGTGGATAATCCTAAATTGTTAGTAGCATAGGAATATTCTTCTGTTGTCCATCGACTATGCCTTTTGGCCTGATCTTAGGCCTTGACTCACCCTATGTGGACGAACCTTTGCAGAGGAACCCTTAGGTTTTCGAGGCTGGGGAGGGTTTCAAAGCTCTTATATGGGTGGAAAGGTGGTTTTTTCTTTTTTAATTATCTTGGAGGTTGAATTACTCTCATTTAGGTTTATCTGTCTAGTATCTTGTTATACTTTCTTTCTATTTTTGAGATTTATTGTGGGGGCTTCTGGAAAGATTGATAAAATAATGAAGGATTTCTTGTGGTTGGGGGTATAGGGGCTTTAGGGATCATTTGGTGAGATGGGAAGTGGTGTGCCAATCTAAATAGGAGGGTAATTTGGGTCTTGGGAATTTGGGGTCTGAAAACATAGCTCTCCTGGCTTTTTGGCTTCGGCGCTTTCCATTAGAGAGTTTTTCCCTATGGCATAGAGTTGTAAAATTTATGGATTCGACTAGAATGGGTGGGATACTAATTTGGGATCTAGATGTTCTTTGGAGAGTTCCTGGAAAACTCTCATATTTGTCCCCTTTTCATTCCCCATACTAAATTCCTGTTGGGTAGGGGTTGTAATACTCACTTTTTTGGGAAGATCTTAGGTTGGGGAATGTAGTTTTGTCCACCTCTTTTCCTCGTCTCTTTTGCTCTAGCTCAGGGCAGGATGGCTCCATTTCCTCTTTTGCTGTTGATCCAAGTGGTCCTTTACCTTCTTGGGATTTTCACTTTTGCAGGTCGTTGAATGATAGGAAGTTCGTAATCTTCTTTGCTGGTCCTTTTGAGCATCTGTCAGGTTTCTTTGGAGGAGGATAGTCAATTTTGGTCTTTGGATCATTTGGGGGTCTATTCTTGCATATCTTTTAGTGAATTACCTCTAATTCTTCTTTTCCTCTCTATAAATCCGTATGGAAGGCCAAAGTCCCCTACAAAATCAAGGCTTTTATCTGTTTGGTTGCACTTGATAGAATTAATTCCAATGACTTTTTGGGTGTCAGGAAACCTTCGAAGGTGCTCTCACAGGATCTTTGTGTACTTAGTTTTAACTGTTCAGAATTTGCGTCAAATCTTTTTATATATTGTGATTTTGCTTGGTTTTTGAATAAGTTACTTGGTTTTTTCGGCCATGTTGGATTTGTTCAGAGGAAGAGAAGGACTTTTTGGCAGTTTCTTTTATTGATTTTGGCATGACAAAAGAAAAGCCAGCACTCTGGAAATGTGCTTTCTTTGCAGTATTTTGGAGGCTGTGGGTGGACTGCAATGTGTCCATTTTTTCAAGTTGTTTTATTTGTTGGTTTGGGAGAAGATTCATTATTTGGCTTCTCTTTGGTGTCTGAATCATGGGAATTTTAAGGGGTTGAGCTTTTCAGATATTCAGTGAGATTGGTGTTATTTGTTGGATTGTTAGATTGCGCTGGTTTTTATTTGTTCTTTTTGAATTTCTGCCTTTTCTCTGTTTTTCGTCAAGATTTTCCCAGACTTTGCTGAGTAGATGTCTTATTCTCCTGGTTGTACATTCCTAATCTATTAATAAAACTCTTGTTTTGCTATAAAAAAATAAAACATAAATGCCAAGAGCTGAGCCATTCATAAACAGATTGTTTCTTTTGCGATGTAAACTTACCCAGTGTTTAGCTTTGTAAAACAAACAGTATAGTGGGTGAGCAATCATCAAACAATAACTTCCCCTTGTTGATTGAAAGGAACTGCCTTAAAGACTTCTCAATTATTTTTACTTTCTATTTTTGAATGCTGCAGTGTTGCTTATCTCATTATATATGGAATTCTATTGTAGAGGTTTTGATGATGAAATGAGAGCTGCGGTTGCACGAAATCTTGAAGGCAGGGGAATTTTATTGCACCCTAGGACGACTTTGAAAGAGGTATACCTACATCTGCAGCTCTCTAGAACTGTGTTAACTTGCATGCACTGCTGATTATTATGTACATTCCTGTTACTGGCTTCTTATTTTTGTTCTCTATTTGGACATGTTTTTTTATTTTAATTTTATTATTTCACATACATTTGACTGCATTCAAGTAATTCTTTTTAAAAATTGCTTTTAGTTGATTAAAGTGGAAGATGGCATAAAAGTTCTCACAGACCACGGTGAAGAATTGGAGGCGGATGTTGTTCTCTTTGCCACTGGTAGTCCTTGCTCCTTTCTAGTATAAGAATCTTAAAGTAGTCTGTTCTAACAAATGATTGGTGCTATTGATGATCACTAGGGAAGATGAAAGGAATATTAATTTCATTTTATTTGAATGTTATCTGTCTGTCTTACTGCACTTTTTTTCTGATAGCAAGAGAAATGCATTAAGAGTGAAGAAGGAATTGCAAACTGAGAGAGGCCAAGATGTCCTTGAAAAAAAAAACAAATGGAAAAAAAAATGGAGAAGAAGACGTAGCAAAAACTAGATTAGTGAACCCCTTTTAAGCACTTACCATTGTAATTAATTGAACACTGCAAATTTGCTAGCTCTCTCCAAGTACAAATGAAAATTTCAATGGAAATCAAAAGTAAAAATTGAATTTTTTTTAATGAAACTTTTGAAGCTGTTAATAAACATGATAATGCAGGATTTAGAACTAAAATATTATAAAATGCATGACTAACACTTATGTTGCATTAAGGTGCAATAATTGATATAACTTTATTACAAGGTCTGGGCGGGATGGAATTTTAGCACAGCCTGCTTTCCCAATTAAAATAGTTGGCTTTATGGGCTGGAGCGTAAGGCCCAGAACCTCAACCCTATTCAGGCCATAATCCTTTAGAAATGTTGGGCAAGAGTGTCATCGCTGATGTACCAGCTACAGAGATTCAATGGCAACAAAGGGACCTGGGATCTCTTAATGACATTTCAATCCAACAACTCAAGACAAGTGGATAGAAGGCAGTGATGGGGGGACAATAGAAGGGGTGGCTGACAATGAATCTCAGGGAAATAGGGACTGTGTTGTAGAAACTATTGGAGGGAACGAAGTTTTTACTGGAGCTTCTAGTTGGCCTATTAACCATTATGGCATAAGATGGTCATTCTTTGATCCTCTTATGAGACAGCACCAGTTGCTGGTGAAGGTCCCAGACAAGGATGTAGAGGATATGGCGAATGAGGTACAATTTTGAAAAAGGGATGAGGAGAATTCTTTGGGCTTCAATCTCCACACTGATTTGGCCTTGTCAGAGAAAAGTGATGATGTATAGAAAGCAGAAGATTGATAAGAACATGGGTATAGCTTCAAAGCTGGCTGAACAAAATATAGTTGGTTGTTTGGAGGGGGACACTGTTACAGATGGTGGTTAGCTTGATGATGTTTCTGGCACTTAGAAGGATCGTTACCTCTTGAACTGGAAAAGGACATAGAAAATATCTTTGTAAAGGTGAACAGCTTGGTCCTGGATGAAATTTGAGATCATGAAGATAAGTACTCTTTAGCGCATCCACGAATAGGCATGCCAAATTCTTAGTATTTGGTGGAGGGCAGTCTCCTGATGAGAGGGGGTGTGCATTGGCAAACAACAGGGACACATACGGGGTCATGAGTGTTTGCCAAGTTTCCTAATTCTAGGCAGAATTATATTGATCTTATAAGGACTTCCCAGCTAAAGTAATTGTTCTGGCTGAGGAACTATGGCCAGTGTTACCCATTGGTATTATTGATAATATCTCTTCTTTATCCCCTTTTCTGATCTCATATTGCTAAAAATGTGATTGGATTTTCAGGAGCTCAAGGGAAGATTTAACTCTCATAGAGGTATTTTGCTCATACCTTATAACTGAGATGAAAAGAATTATGCATTATGCCAAAGAGAAGTAGGTCCTGAAGGAGGGTCTGTGACTTTAGATCAAGATTGTTAGAATTGAGATCCTACATAGGATCGTTGGCCTGGGTTGGTCCACAGGATTGGATCGTACAATCAGACTGAGGATTGTAAAATTCTACTTACAATTAATAAATTAAAAATGTATTTATTTGGCATTTTACAATAAATAAGCCTGAAAATTTGGTAGTATAAGAAATTAAAACAAATTTCAAGAATGTAGCTAGCCTGCTAGCTAGCAGGTATTTGGTTCAACAATTTTGAACCTAAAGGAAATCTGAATACTCTGAATTGCAAAGTGAACTGCGGAGGGCAGACTGTTGCTAGCTTATTTTTTCAATAATCATAATTGAAAAGAAAAGCAAAAAGAATGGAGAAAAAAGGAAGAAGAAATTGCTAACTTTAATTCAATGTGCTGCTGCGAACTTCTCAGCTCCTGTGGCTCTGCCATCTGACCATAAGAAAAAGAAGAAGATGAAGAAGGAAAAAGAGGAAGAGGAAGAAAACAAGAAAAAGAAAAGCGTTTTGTTGAAGAACTTTTTGTTAGTTGAAAAGAAAAGAGGAAGAAAAAGAAAGCTTTCTACTGCCTGCTTTGGGGCAAAAAATGGGTCTCTGGCTTGTCAATCGTAGAAGAAAATAGGAAGAAATTCAAAAAATCCAAAGATAATGCATATCTGCTACAAGCCTAAGCTCAAGTTTGACTGTACATGGTTGTTGAAGCTCTTTGTTGATCTCAAAGCTCTCTGTTGGTCTTTGCTGCTGCTGGAAGAGGGAACAGTACCAGCTTGCTGACTGACAACTTGAGGTCATCCAGTTAAGAACTCTCTAAATCTCAGAGTTTTCAGTTTTGAAGGAAGAGGGCTTTCAGGAGATATCAGCTGCTCTCTTGAATTGGAAAGAACAAATCCCAGGAGATGCTATTTTGATGTGTTTTGACCAACTATCGAAACTTTGTGTCTATTGCAAAAGTAAAGTGTTTGGGCCAATAAAAATATAGATTGGGGCTTTTTGTTTAAAATCCCAAACAGAAAAAAACCACATTATGTTGCACAATTAGGATCAGTAGGATTCTTCATATGAGCTGGATCAATTAGGCAAGTCTGCATCGGGTTTTTGATAACCATGCTTTTGATCCACTGAGGATGAGACTGATAGGCAGGACCCATAGTTTTTGTTTTTAGAATGGGTTGTAAGCTTGTGAGTCCTTTAGGTCAGGCTTTGCAGGCCGTTGCTACTCCTAGCAGCTATACGTGAAAAAATGAAGAAAAGAGAGAGAGTTAGGGAGAGAGTGGAGAAGAAATTAGAAGAGCTCACAAAGGCATAAACCTAGTACAAATTTCCAAGATACAAAATAAATAAGAAACATTTAATTAATTCTCGATGGGGTATAAGCACATACAAGGGTGCATGTAGCCTTACCAAGTGCTTAGAAGTGTGGTTTTCACTCTTAAGTCAACCTTCTCTGCCATTCCCAGAAATTCATCAATTGCTTGCAGCAAAAAGGTTTTTTGTTTTTTTTTTTTTGGAAATCTAAAATATTGCAGCTAATCTGAACTGATACTGGCAGGGTCAGAAGAAGAAATATGAAACTTATACTGGCAGAATCAATATCCGACAGTAGATTAGATATGGGGGTTTGTCGAAATTCAGTTTTCATGCTTTGATTTTGAAAACAGTTTTGCATTAACCACTTACTAACTTTTAGAAAGATAACATGCATAGATTATATTGAAACTCATAACAACTTTCAAATCAAACATTTTAATTTCAAGAATATTATGATTTGTAGTCAAACTTATGCATTTTAACAACATTTTATTTTCATGAACAACTCAAAACTCATTTGTGATTTCAAGTTGGAGCACCCAAACCTACGAGTGACACATTGCACTTATACCACGTGGGTGTAGCGAACAATGGACAAATTGTGGGATAAGCTGGATCGTCCTAGATAAGAGAGGGTTAAGAAGTTAGTACACGAAACTAGGATTAGATTAGCAGTTGGAATATAGGAATACTTACATGCAAAAGCATGAAGATAGTGGACACTATGATCAGAAGACATTAATGTTATTTTCTTTCAAAAGACTGAGTGGGTAGGGGAGAAAGTTAGGGAAATTGAAGAATCAGGATTTAATCTTTAGTACATTGGAAAAGAAAAACATAAAATTGGATTGGGATTCATTGTAGATGATGACCTAAAAGATAATGTGGATGTTAAAAAATAGGGGATAGGATCATAAAAATCGAGATAGCTTTGTGCTAGAGATAATAAATGTCATTAGTATGGTCCCTAACAAGGCTTAGCAGAAAACCTTTAAAGACAATTTTGGGAAGATGTGGATAGTATCATAGGAGGGATGTCAGGGATTGAAAAGTCATTCATTGGAGCTGATTTTAACGGACACATTGGAAAGGATAATAAAGGTTATGAGAGGATACATGAAGGCCATGGATATGGAGATAATTATGTGCCTAGTGATATGATTTTAGATTTTTCAATATCTTAAGATTTGGTTATAATGAATGTGGTTTAAGAGAAGAGAAGAAGACTTAATAACCTTTAAAAGTGGACAAAATAAAAGCCAAATAGATTTTTTCTTAACTAGGAGTGGGGATCATTTATCATGTAAAGGATTGTAATGTTATCTCAGGTCCCTCTCCCTAGAACCACATCTGACCATTTTTCCATTTTGTTGGGATCTAGTAAGGTGGTGTGGGGCCCTACACCCTTTAGATTTGAGAAAGTGTGGCTAGACTATGTGACTTTCAAGCCTTTGGTTAGGGAGTCTTGGGGAGAGAAATAGAAAGGGTTGGAAGGTTTTAGTTTCATGAAAAAATTGAAATCTTTGAAGGAGTAGCTAAAAGTTTGGAATAAGGAGGTGTTTGGGGATGTTAGAATTAGAAAATCTAGACTTACAGAATAGTCAGCTTGGATAGGGAGGAGGAGAATAACCTCTTAGATAGCGAGGATATTAGAGGAGTATCCTTGAAGAAAGAGTTGGAAGAGGTGATCTTCCAAGAATTAAGGAGTTGGAGCCAAAAGACCGAGTTCAAATGGGTTAAAGATAGTGATTGTATTTCTTCTTTCTTTCACAGGCTAGCTAATGGTAAGAGGCGTAAAAATTTGATTAAGAAGTTAGATGTTGGGGGGTGAGAGAGTCGCCAATGACCAAGGTCAGTTTGCTATTGTAATTACTAACTTCTTTCAAAATTTGTATTAGGAGCATGGTCTTAAATTTCCATGAAATTGTCAAAATTTCCAATTTCCGTCACCCTCGAAATCAAAATGGCAGTTGATTTCCGTCTTGCATAATTTCCATCGAAATCTCAACAGATCATCCGGAATTTATCGAAACCTTGAAATTTTAGTGAAATTTGTCGAAATTTATCGAAACCTCGAGAATGAAGTGAAAATTTTCTTTTAATTTATTTTATTTATTATATTGAAACAAAAGGTTATCACAAGTGCTTTTGAGATTATATGAAAAAATAAACTTATAGTATTATTTTATTTAATAATTCTTGTCTAAATTATCAATATTTGTATAATAAATAATATTTAAATGATTTATGAATTTCATTTGCATATACTGAATATGTTTAATGTGCATTATCTTACAAACATGTTTGATACACATACTATTTTACAACTTTTCCACCTCATACAAAACATAGATGTATTTAATTTGTAATATATTAGTCTTAAAACTTATATTTTTATGTTTGTTAACCATTTCTAAAGATTCACAAAGAATTCCATGCTTTACTACTAGTTTCTGTTATTTTTTCAAATCGAAATCGAAATTTCCGTACTTTTGGAGCTTCGAAATTTGAGTTGAAATCGAAATTTAAGACCTTGATTAGGAGGAGGAGCATTGTAGACCGATGTTAGAGAGGTTATCTTGGAATCCTATAATGGTTGTTCATAAGAGTTCATTAAAGAGACTGTTTGATGAGGAGGAAGTGGGTGGGGGGGGGGGGGGTTAGGATGGAAAGGGATAGGGCTTGTAGCCCGGATGATTTTAATATTGCTTTTTTCAAAGATTTTGCCAGGCTGTTAAGGATGATTTGCTGAAAGTTTTTACTGAATTCTCCAGTAATGGGATTTTGAGCAAAGGCATTGATTCCTCTTTTATGACCTTGATGCTTAAAAATCCATATCTATCAAGGTTGAGGATTTAGACCTAGTAGTCTTGTCTCTTTAGTGTGTACAAGATTGTCACTAAAGCTTTAGCTACTAGTTTTGAGTGTGTTGCTTCTTGATACCATTTCTAGTGCCCAAAGTGAATTTGTTGGTTTTTTTTTTTTTTTTGGGGGGGGGGGGGGGGGGGGGGAAGTGGAGGCAGATAGTGGATGCTATTCTAGCGGTCAATGAGGTGTGGAGGTTATTCAAAGGAAACAAAAAGGAGTTCGTTTTTAAATTAGATTTCAAGAAAGCCTACGATTGAGTGAGTTGGAGCTTCTTGGATAAAGTCCTTGTGAGAGAGGATTTTTTGGTGAGTGTTTGCATTGTTGGGTTATGGGTTGCTTGTCTAATGTGTGGTTGTCCCTAATTGTGAATGGTGAGCCAAAATCTTGGTTTAGCACTTCGAGGGCCATTAGACCAAGGTGATCTATTATCCCTCCTTTCATTCGTCCTTGTAGCTGATGTGTTGGGTAAGTTGGTGGATAGGGTTGTGGAGAGGAGGTCGGTTAGAGGTTTAGAAGTAGGGAGAAAGAGTGGTGGTTTCTTGTCTCCTATTTGCTGTTGATATCCTTTTTTTTCTTGATAATCATAGCCCTTGTTTTAGGAAAATTTTTTGTGTTCTCCAAATTTTCAAGAGGGTTTTGGGTCTTAAATTGGCATAGGGAAAAGTGGATTAGCTGCTTTGAATGTGCACGTGAAGTGTGTTAGGGAGTGAACTATTGAATTGGGGTGTGGCATTCTGGGTTGGCCATCGACTTCGTGTTTTTTTTTTTTTTTTTTTTTTTTTTTTTTTTCTGTGGAGCGATTCTAGAGTTGCGAATTTTCGAAATCCGGTTGTGGTGAGGGTGACAAAGAGATTGTCTGGATGGGGCCTCCTTTCTCCTTTGCGGGAAGAATAACCTGGATTCAAGTTTGTCTTTCTACCATTTTATTATATTTACTATTTGTTTTTAAGATTCCAATGGATATTGCTAGCAAGCTTGGAAGAATTATGAGAGACTTTTTGTGGTCCATTGTTGGGGGGTCACTGAGATTGCTTAGTAAGCTAGGGAGAGGTCTATAGGTCTAAACACATAGATCTTTCATCTAAATGGCTATAAAGCTTCTCTTTAGAAGAATCGTCCATTTGCCATAAAGTAATAAGAAGCAAGTTTGGGTTGGATGAGAATGGGTGGGATACCAATGTTAATTTAAGATATTTTCTTGGGAGTTCATGGAGGTCCATTTCTCATATTTATCTTTTTTTAAACACGAGATGGGGAGGGGTTCTCATATTCGTTTCTAGAAAGACAGTTGGCTGGGAAACGCATCCTTTTCCACTTCTTTTCTTCGTCTCTTTAGACCGAGCTCTGAGAAAAATAGAGCCATATCTTTCTTTTTCGGTGATCTAACTAGCCCTTTGGTTTCCTAGAATCTCCATTTTAGGAGACCTCTTAACGATAGGGAGATAGTGAAGTTGTCTTCTTTGTTATATTTATTGAATAGTGAGTAACCTTTCCTCAAGGAGGGATGCTCGTTCTTGGCCTTTGGATTAGTTGAGAGTGTACTCTTGCAAATTTTTTTTATGAATTATTAATTTATTGTAATTCTTCTTTTTCACACTATCACATTATTTGGAAGGCCAAGGCTCCCTTAAAATTAAGGATTTCACTGGGTTGGTTGTGCTTTGTAAAATAAATACTAATAACTTGTTGCAAAAGATAAAATGATCAAAGAGGCTGATTGAACAATGGGGGATAAGGTAGTTGCGGACATTTTGTGGAATAAGATGGATAGCTCTAAAAAGATAGCAAAAGAGATTTTAGTTGAATTTAAAGGAAGATTCTTGAGCAATAAAGAAAGTTGGTGGTGGGATCAAGGTGTCTGAAAAGTCGAAAAGTCAATAGGAATTTGTTATAAAACATGGTAATGTTGTAAAAACATAGAAAATCTTGAAATATATAAAGAGGCTAGAAAAGATGCAAAAAAGGCCATTATTGAAGCTAAACATAGAGCTTATGATAATTTATATGCTAGGATAGATACAAAAGAAGGGGAAAGAGACATATATAAATTAGCTAGACCTAGAGAAAAAAGGTGTAAAGATTTAGGTAATTTAATAAATATATAGAGGATGAAAATGATAATGTCATGGTTAAAGAAGAAGAAATAAAAGAGAGGTGATGAAGATACTTTAATAAAATGTTTAATGAAAACCAAATCAAAAGCTTGAACTTAGAAGTGAAAAATGACGAAAAAACTAAAAATATGAGGTTTATTCACAAACTAGAGTCATTGAAGTTAATATGCCTTTAAAATAGATGAAAAGTGGGAAAGCTATAGATCTCAGTAACATCCCAATTGAAGTTTGGAAATGCTTAGGGGATAATGGAAGTACATGGTTGGCTAATTTATTCAACACTACTATAAAAACCAAGAAAATGCTGAAGCAATGGAGGAAAAGCACGTTAGTACCTATATACAAAAATAAAAGTGATATCCAAAATTGTAATAACTATCACAGAATCAAACATATGATGGAACTGTGGGAAAGAGTAATTGAACAAAGAATAAGATTAGAAATGAGGGTCTCAAAGAATCAATTTGGTTTTATGCCTAGGAGATCAACAACAAACTCTATTTATCTTTTAAGAAGGTTAGCAGAAAAGTTTAGGAAAAAGAAGAGGGACTTGCCATATGGTTTTTATTGAGCTAGAGAAAGCCTATGATGGAATAACTAGGGAAGTTCTTTGGTTGGTTTTAGAAAAGAAGGGAGTAGGCTATAGATATACTGATGCCATGAAAGTTATTGTCTAATAGAGTAGAGACTGGCGTTAAGATTGTAGGAGAGTCTAAAGAATTCCCAATCATAATAGGTGTACGTCAAGGTTCTACTTTGTGCCTTTATCTTTTTGTTTCAGTGATTGATGAACTCACTAGGAATATCCAAAACAAGAACCCGTGGTGTATGTTGCTTGCAGATGATATTGTTTGATTGATGAAAGTAGGGGTGAAGTAGAATCTAAGTTAGAACTATGGAGAACAACTTTAGTGTCTAAAGGATTTAGGAGAAGTAGATATATGAAATTCAATTTCAACCATGTAAGGAGGAAATTGGAGATGAGATTAAACTTGATAATTCGAGAAACTAATAGCACTAGTAGATTTTGTTATTGTGGATCTATTATGCAAGCAGAAGGAAAAATTGAAAAGGATGTTATAATTAAAGCAGGTTTAATTTACTTATCTTATGTAAATTTGCGGAAAAGGATTCATTTAACCAACCCTACATGGTGGGACTTAAGTCCTGGTTTGCAATTCCTTTTCTGCAAGATGCTTTTAAAAGGGTGCTATCAATCTAAGTTTCAAAATTGAGAACCTCTGTTTTTAATTGCAGGTATTGCCTTTAGATTGTTGGGAAATAATGGACTTTCTAATAATTTGTTTCAGTGTAGTCAAGACTTTTTATCTAGATGTACTCGTCTGAGGGTTCAAATGAGCCTTCTTGGCACTATATTAGCTTCTCAAATGAGATAAAGTTTCAAATAAATTTAAGTTAAAGTTGGAATTCATTAAGAGTTTGTTAAAGCTTGAGATTCCCACCCCATCCCCACAACCACCCCCACCCCTCTGTTTTTTCCTTGAATAGAAACAGCTGCTTTTTATGGTAACAGGTCGAGCTCCTAACACCAAGAGGTTGAATTTGGAAGCTGTGGGTGTGGAAGTTGATAAGACTGGAGCTGTGAAGGTAACTACTAACTGCACATTATATTCTGGTTCCATGCATTTGTTGTTGGGTTTTTGTTTATGAGGTAAATGTTCAAAAAAGTGAATGTGAGGAGGATGTTTATTTGTCATATTTCAATACAGCACACCTCTTACGCCTTACTGGAGTTGAGATAGATGGAATCTTTTAAGGGTTCATTGCTAGTTGAACTACTAACAGCTTGTTTGGTTCAGCAGAATAACTATTCATTGAATAAGATAGAATATAGTTTAAATTATAGGAATCATGGGAATAGTTATTCCTAATTATTTCATTCAAGAAGTAATAAAAAAGGAATAAACAGATAGTATGACAAAATTTGGAAATAGTTATTCCTTGTCTATTTCTTATTATGAGCTCATAAAATGTTTCACATTATTATTTGTGTTATAGTAACAACATAATTTCTTATATAACTAATTGTAACTAATCTATTAAAACTAATCTATTATTTGCCCTTCTTTTGTTGATCAGCTTATACTTTTTGTTATTGTTTTTCTTTATGGGGCAAACGTTCAACAAATGGTTATTTCATTAAGTGGGGAAATCCTATTTGAATTTTGAAAAAGCAGAAAGAAAAATGAACAGAAGGCGAATGTTTTGCATGTCAGTTTTCAACATGGTGCGCTTTTGACACCTTCTGGAGTTGGGATAGGCAAACTCTTCTACGGGTCTATTGTTAATTGCAACTATTACTAATATTTCCAAAGGAATATGGAATTCATTTTCTTACATGGAAACAGAAAGTAGTTTTGCACTTTTGCTGATCCGCTCCCATAACTACTGCTACTATGTTAGGAGATGGTAATTGTGGTTTGCCAGCTCGCTCTCCATTTCTTCCTTTTTTATTTCTTTTTTCTAGGCCTCTATTTCTTTCTTTATTTGTTCTTTAATTATTTTCTTTTAATGAGGGTACCCAAGCAAGACTTGAAAAGGACTGCCCGTTGCACAAAGCTCCTGCATATATGGGTTCCAAGGAAGGGGCAGACCACAATGTGTGGGCTCATAACCAATTTATTCATTACTTCATGTCCGTTTTGTGGGATTTCTGAAATCATTAATTGAAACTGCTGCACACCTTTGTGAGAGTTGTCATGATAACCCCTTTGTTGTAGTTGTTTTTTAAGGAAAGAAGAATATTAATAACAGAGGAAGAAAAAGTACGAAGGGTGGACGAAAAGTTCAAAAGAAAAGGGAAAAAAATTGTGACAAAAAAATTGAAATCAGTGAATCAAACCTCTCTATTTGTGGAAATGTGAGTCAAAGGTAAAGCAAGACTTTCCTATTACAAAGCATCTGGAGATGGAGAAAAATATCCTAAAGATCCTTGTGTTCCTTTCCAATCAAATGAACCAAATAGTGGCAACCAAAGCATACTAAGATGATCCAGCAGTCCTTCTCCTTCCTCTGTCCAAAAAACCAATATCGGTAGAGAAACAACTATGCCACTGTACTTGGTCACACCCAACTCTCCTCCCTAATGCTAGAGGGATAATTTCATAACAATCAAGCATAAGGGCTGTGCGAAAAAAGTTCGACATTACTCTCACTAGCTTACTCTGTTACACAAAATACAAATATTGGGTGATGAAGAGTGAGGACTCATTAGTCATCCTCATCTGCAGGCAGTCATTGTTATCTATCTGCTTCAGAACCATGCTTCAAACATGCCCTTTCATATATTTATATGGTTTCTAAAGCACTCTTAATATTTTTGGTGTTAATCTGAGCAACGCTCTTAGCAAGCTCAGTGAACTGCTATCATTTTATGGCATAGAGGTCTTGGGAAATATGTATGGAGGAATGTGCGTGTGGGTGGTTTTTTATTTTTATTTTTTTTATTTGGTTATTTTGTGCGGAAAATAATCATTTATTGTGGAAAATAATCATTTATTACGACAAGGAACAATGGCACACAAAACAGAAAAAACAAGCACAACCATTCACAGACCACTAACATAAGTCCCTGTGAGTTTTGTAGAAAATCCAATCTTAACCATGCAATCCAAGTTCAATCTCCTTGTTTATTAAACCAGCTGTAACAGTTACATCATTTTTCTGTACTCTCAACTTGGGCATGCTCCCCTTTTTCTCCCTTGATAGACATTAGACCATGGCTGCAGAACCAACTTTTAGGTTTTCCTCTGTTCCATACCCTGGAGTTATTGACCAGTCATTTCATTATTCCGCCCAGCAATGGTCCTATTGCTTGCCAACTGAAGCCATTGCAGGTTGTTGTCCCTAGTGTGGAGTCGCAGGGGGGGGGGGGGGGGGGTGGGGGTTTGAATAGACTTTGAGGATTTTTGTTTTCCTCTACAAAATGAAAATCTTGGCAAGACACTGGTGATTATATCACAATATATAAAATAAACCGCACACAAAGCGTACGTAAAGAAGTGAAGGGAAGAGAAGCTTAACATGCAATGTTACGTTTGGCCCCTTGCCTACATCCACGCATTGAGCCAAGCTCCAGGATTCCAAATCCACTATGCTTACTTCTTAAAGTCAGAGAAGCCTTTACACCACCAAGGGAACAAATCCCTTCTTGCTCACAAAGAGCCTTCAAGCTAGGTTCACCAAGAACCCTTACAATTTGAAGAAGAAATACAAGATGATGTTGATGTAGACAATACTCCTTGAATGAGCTAATCACAACACTAAGAAATCCTCACACTAATCTCTCAAGTATTAAATCACAAACAGGATTAGAGAGCAAGAGAGAGAGAGTGAGCACTGAATTGTGGAACTAGAATGCAATGAGCTTTAGGAAAAATGTTCACTAGGCATAGAGTTGTCTTAAATAAGTTAGAAGCCTTGTACCAATAGTAAAAAACGTCTACTAGCCGTTTATAGCTGTTAGACACACTTAAATGCAAAAATGAGCCATTACAATTTTAAAAACTAGCCATTAAGTTTTGAAAACGACCCAAACCGTCAACGGTTTTGGTAAAATGTCGACGGTTTTGCCTCAGAAGGAAACCGTTGATTCCCTCAATGCCTTGATTTTCTTCTATTTTAGGTACATGAAAATGATTCTAACACAACCGGGACCAAACATACTAATGTGTACAATAATTAGACCATTGAACCCTTGTCCCATGATAAACTAAATTTTGTATATGATGTGACTCTTTTATCATATTAAACATGGTTTTGATTTTGAAAAATTCTAAGTATAAAAACTATAAAAAACATATTTTTTATTCAAATGATAAATGATATCCTATATGATGAATGATATACTATATGGACTAATATGCATGTGCAATTAGCTCCACTCTTGCTCAATAAACTTGCATGAAACAATACTAAAAGAGTTTTAAAAATCCTACCTCAAACACTCCCCATTCCATATGAATTCACAATTGATCCATTTGTTGTGCTTGAGATCGTCCACTTGAATGTCCACTTCATCTTCACAATTCATCCTTTATCTTCGTGAATTTCCACACCTTTCTCCACTTGCACCTATCATAACTTGGTATTCAAAGGTTAGTAACTTAGAACCACTAATGGGTTGTAATCATCAAATTACAACAAATAGGATCATGTAGCCACTAAGGCTAACAAAGGTGTTAGATGCCCAAGTCATCTGTGTTTTTTCACATTCAAAAACTTTATAGAATTGATAAACAATGTCTTCATGTACACTGTAAGGTAAAACTATGAAGAGGGATAATGGCTTGATGTAAACTATTATCCTTCAGTGTAAGCTGACGGACACATCTTGCATGGATGGAGTGATGGACTGATGGATGGAAGTTGCAATTGTGGATTGATGGATGGAAGTTTCAAAATTATATATTTTTTCGAAATACTTTCCTTCATATTTTCAATTTGACTTTTCAAATTTTCAACCTTCACTTTGAAATATTCATGATCCTTTTGAAAAGTAGTTAAAAGCTCCTCATTTTTCTTTTTAAGAGAAACATTTTCTTCTTTCTATGTGGGATAAAAAGAAGGTTCCTTTTTTTTAAATAGAGGAAATTTTTCCTCAAGACTCTTCCTTTTTTTTTTTTAATCAAAACTAACTCATCAAATAATTTAGTGCATGTAATTTCCAACTCATCATAAGTAGGAATATATTCATCATCATCGGAAATTACCTCTTCTTGCTCATTTTCCGTGAGACAAAAATGTGCCGCTTCCTCTTCTACTTCATTGTTAGTGGAAAGTCCTTCAAATTCATCCCAAGTTGTAGCATTCATAGCATTGTTCTAATTTTTGTCTCCTTGTCGATAATTTCCTTTATTCTTGTTCAAGGGACAATCCGCTATCTTGTGCCCAACCTTCTTGCAATTGTAATATCTCATGCTATTGTCCTTGCTTGCTTCTCCTCTTCCAATTTGCTTACCAAACTTTCATCTCTTCATCAAGTATTTCTTTAACTTCCTTGTGAGTAAAGCCACATCATCCTCACTCTCTTCATCATCATCTTCAATCATTTCTTTTTGAGTAGAACTAGATGATTTCAACGCAACTCCTATTACCTTCTTAGGTTTGTCTAGCTCCAATGTCGTGTTCTTCTTCTTAACTTCATAGGTCATGAGTGATCCAACTAACTCATCAAGAGAAACCTTGGTGAGATCTTTTAGCTTCTTCAATAGCCGTTGATTTAGCATGCCATGATTTGGGTAAAGATCAAAGAACTTTTTGCACATTATCTTCCATTGAATAAGTCCTACCAAGTGCTTTCAATCCATTTATGATGTGAGTGAAACGAGCGAACATGGATGTGATTGTCTTACCTTCATCCATCTTGAACATCTCATATTCTTTCACTAACATATATATCATGGACTTCTTCACTTGAGATGCACCTTCATATGTGACTTTGAGCTTGTCCCAAATTTCCTTTGCGGTTTCACATCCACAAATACGGTTGTACTCATCATCGCTCAAAGCACAATAGAGACAATTCTTCATCTTGAACTTTAGTTGTATCAACCTCTTTTCAACCGTTATCAACTCCGTTCTTGACTTTGGAATATCCTCATCTTTGTCATTTTTCTTGGTGAAAGAGAAGTCTCCATTTGTGATAATCTCTCACATATCAAGGTTACGCGATTGAATGAAGATGGTCATCCAATTCTTCCATGAAGGATAGTTGGTGCCATTAAACTTGGGTGGTCGATCCATGGATTGCCCTTGAGAAAACGTAGTGTCCACCATAGCCGCCATTGATCTTTACGCTCTAGAAATTACTCCAATAAATTGAGCGCCTTGCTCTGATACCAAGTGTTGTCCCTACTGTGGAGTCTAGAGGGGGGGTGAATAGACTCCTTTGCAGATTTAAGTTTTTCTCTACAAAATAAAAACCTTGGTAAGACAAAGGTGATTATATCACAATATATAAAATAAACCAAACACCAAGTGTAAATAAAGAAGTGAAGGGAAGAGAAGCTTAGCATGCAATATTAATCTGGTTCGGAGCCTTGCCTACGTTCACTCCTTGAGCCAAGCTCAAGGATTCCAAATCCACTGTACTTACTCCTTAAGGCAGAGAAGCTTTTACACCACCAAGGGAACAAATCCCTTCTTGCTCACAAAGAGCCTTCAGGCTAGGTTCACCAAGAGCCATTACAATTTGAAGAAGAAATACAAGATGTTGTTGATGTAGACAATTCTCCTTGAATGAGCTAATCACAACACTATGAAATCCTCACACTAATCTCTCAAGTATTAAATCACAAATAGGATTAGAGAGCAAGAGAGAGAGTGAGCACTAAATTGACGAACTAGAATGCAATGAGCTTCAGGAAAAATGTTCGCTAGTCATAGAGGTGTCTTAAACAAGTTAGAAGCCTTATATCAATCGTAAAAAAACGTGTACTAGCCATTTATAGCCGTTAGAAACACTTACATGCAAAAACTAGCCGTTACAATTTAAAAAAAACTAGCCATTTTGTTTTGAAAATGACCCAAACCATCGACAATTTTGGTAAAACGTCAACGGTTTTGCCTCAGAAAGAAACCGTTGATATATACATGGAAAACTGTGGACATTTTTCCTTGTTCCCTCAATGCCTTGATTTTCTTCTATTTTTAGGTACATGAAAATAAATCTAACATAATTGGGACCAAATATACTAATGTGTACAATAATTAGACCATTGAACCCTTGTCCCATGATACACAAAATTGAATATATGATATGTGACTCTTTAATCATATTAAACATGGTTTTGTTTGAAAAATTCTGAGTATAAAAACTATGAAAAACATATTTTTTATTCAAATTATAAATGATATCCTATATGATGAATGATATACTATATGGACTAATATGCATGTGCAATTAGCTCAACTCTTGTTCAATAAACTTGCATGAAACAATACTAAAAGAGTTTTAAAAATCCTACCTCAAACAATTCCCATTACATATGAATTCACAATTGATCCATTTGATGTGCTTGAGATCTTCCAATTGAATGTTCACTTGATCTTCACAATTCATCCTTTATGTTTTTGAATTTCCACATTTTTCTCCACTTGCACCTATCATAACTTGATATTCAAAGGTTAGTAACTTAGAACCACTAATGGGTTGTAATCATCAAAATACAACAAATAGGATCATGTAGCTACTAAGGCTAACACAGGTGTTAGATGCCCAAGTCATCTGTGTTTTTGCATATTCAAAAACTTTAAAGAATTGATAAACAGTGTCTTCATGTACGCTGTAAGGTAAAACTATGAAGAGGAATAATTGCTTGATGTAAACTATTATCCCTCAGTGTAAGCTGACGAACACATCTTGCATGGATGGAGTGATGGATGGAAGTTGCAATTGTGGATTGTTGTATAAAAAGTATAGAAGAGTACATCAAACTTTATAGGTTTGTTATTTCCAGTTAGGCATTTTCAACTTGTCAGAAGAAAATCTATTTTAGGACGTTAGGTTTTTATGAGTCCATAAACGTTTGCACTTTTAGTGAACTTAAATTCAATGTTCACCTGAATGTGTAGCAAAATTGCATTTTCAATATTCTTATTAAAAACAGAGTTGATCATTTCATGTTTGTGATCTGAATTGGGTTATCCCCTTTTTTCACTATTTGTTCAGGTGGATGAGTACTCGCGCACAAACATTCCTAGCATATGGGCTTTAGGCGATGCTACAAATCGAATGAATCTTACTCCCGTGGCCTTAATGGAGGCGACTTGCTTTGCTGTATGTGTTTATTTTGGACCTTAATTAACTATTATTGTTGAGTTTACATCATTATTTAAAATTGCCTAATTAATGTGAACTTGGTCTTACTGCTGATATTTGGCGTAGTTTAGATTTTCTGAAAGATATTTTTTCTTTTAAAATTTCTTCCTTTTTTAATATAAAAAAAATTCATTTAGCTGAATTATAACTATTTATGAATGAATTAATAAAATCCTTATGCTTATTTTTCTTTTCTCTGAATTTCTCCCAAGCTGAATTTGGGATTAAATCTTAATTTGAATTTCACTATTGCTTCTCTGAATTAAACCTTTTGCATTGCTTGCAGAAAACAGTTTTTGGTGGGGAACCTACTAAACCTGACTACAACTATGTACCTTGTGCGGTGTTCTGGTACCAGTTTCTTCCCTTATGGCAGATGGTGTTTTTGTCTTCACATTTTTCCTCAATAATGTTAGAAGCAGTATCAAAATATAGATAATGGTCTTAAATTTCCATGACATTGTCGAAATTTCTGATTGCGGTCACCCTTGAAATCGAAATGGCAGTCGATTTCTATTTTACATAATTTTTGTTGAAATTTGATCGAATCATCCAAAATTTATCAAAATCTTGAAATTAGAGCGAAAATTGTCGAAATTTTGACTATAAAATGAAATTTCCTCGGAATTCAAATGAGACGTTTAGGAGCGAAGTGAAATTTTCTCTTAATTTTTTTTTTATTTTTTTATTGAAACAAAACAATTATTACGAGGGCTTTTGAAATTATATGAAAAAGTATACTTACAACATTTTATCTAACCATTGATGTCTAAATTATCATTATTTGCATAATGAATAAAATTTAATTGATTTATGAATTTCATTTGTATTAACTGAGAATTGTTTGATGCACACTATTTTATAAATATATTTGATACGCATATTATATTACAATTTTTCCGCTTCATATACAACATAGATGTATTTAACTTGTAATATATTAGTCCTAAGACTTATATTATTATGTCTATTAACCATTTCTAAAGTTTCATAAAAAATTCCATGCTTTACTACTAATTTCCATTATTTTTTTCAAATCAAAATTTTCATACTTTTGGAGCTTCGAAATTTGAGTCAAAATTGAAATTTAAGTCTTTGATTTAGATAGAAATTTTGAAGTTATATAAGGATATACTAGTGTTATTTAATAGAACATTTTTTTGTACCTGTGTGTATTCTTTTACCATTTGTTTGAGATTGAATTGTGGGGAAACTTTCATCATTTTCAGGTCAATGTCTTTTTGTCTCTTGAGTAAATGGGATTTGTTCATGTTTACTTGTTTTTTAGTATTTTCTGGAAATTATAGTTGCAGTTTGGTTTTCTCTATTGCATTTGAATGAATTAAAATGAAATTGACCAGATATATTATGTGTATCTGAGTACAGACTACTAAGAAAACATGTACAAATGTAAGGGTAGTTGAAATGAGAACGTTAAGATTGATAAGTTGTATAACTCCAAAAAATAAAGGAACACCACATGGATCGTAAATTAGGGTATCACTTGCAAAAGATGAGAGAAGGGATGCCATATATATATATATATTGGTGGTTGGTTCATAGTTCCACTAATGCTTTAGTAAGAGTGATTTTACTTGTTAGTGGCTTGGGCCAGGATTGGTAAACTCTTGTTTCGTGGCATATCACATTTACAAAACTCATTCTCTATGTGACATTGTTCTCTCCTCGGTCTGAAGTTATTTTTGCTTGGTTTGCATCGTCATTTTTCCTTACTTGAATGTGCAGGGAATTCAAAGCTTGTCAAAAGAAAGAAAAAATGAGAAACATTTAGAAGATCTTTTATGTGTTAAAATCAATGGTCCTTGATGAAACACTGGCCAATTAAAAAGCTGATGCCCTCATTCTTGACTGCACTGGTGCGAGTGTTGGTATAATGTCAGAAGTTAAACACTAAATTATTAAATTTGTCGTTTAGGCCACTGAAACTGGAATTATAATTCATAATTTTTCTAGTTAAAAGTCCATGCATGCTGAATGTAGGGAGAGCCAATTTTTCCTTCTGCCGCTTGGTGAAAGAAGAGGTTAGTGCTCTTGTTGTGTTTCACTTGCTTTTGCAAGTTAAGCATTTTGGTGGCTTTGGCTCTGTTTTTTGCAGACACTCAATAGGGCAACTGGTTGTGCTCTAACTTGACAGTTAGTTGACATTACTTAGTTGGGCTGATAGATTGTGCAGACTCCTAGCCTAAAGGGAATAATGACAACAGTGGTTGTGAATCTTTCAGATTCAGTTTGGAAAAAGGTACACTTGGATTACAATTGAAATTTTGAGCTCCGTGACCTCTTTGGGCAACGTATTGAATTCCAGTGGCTTTAATGATGGTTGAGACCAAGAAACTTGACTAAAATAACTGTGAAAAGAATAAAAGTATCATATGGGTCTGTAGCCCAGTGATTCTTCTCGTAGTTCCCGTATTAAAGTCCTCTGTTCAAATTCCCGTAGGGTGGTTTTTTCTGTGTGTCAGTGTTTGGGTGTTTGCATATCAAAAAATATTGGGCAATTTCATGAGGTTTCTTTAGGATGTACAATTTTTTAGCAATTGTTGAAGAAGATACAAATTAGAGGGTTTACTGATTTTGAGTGAAAGAAATTTCACCATGTGAACGATTTAGTTATTAAAGGTCAATTAATTAAGGAATGGATTGACATGTCTTCATCAGAAAGTATGGGTGCTTTCTGAATGTAAAATCTGTTGCATAGAATGTAATGGTTACATTGCCGGGAATACTATTAGTGATACCAATTGTCGTTTTTTTTTAAAATACATCAATTATTGTTATTATTTAGTTATTTATTTTTTCCACCTCTATCTTTTGCAGTTACGTGAAATGAATAATTGTGTCTTTTGTTGTTTCACAGCATACCACCACTTTCAGTGGTGGGTCTCAGTGAGGAACAGGCTATAGAGCAAGCAAAGGGCGATGTTTTGGTTTTCACATCAACATTCAATCCAATGAAGAACACTATTTCTGGGTATGATATAAATTGTAATCTGCGGTTTCATGCTTGCTCAATACTTAGAAGTTAGAAGTCATTTTGTCTGTGCCATGGACTTGGTTCAAGTCCCGACATGACCTTGAACTTATTTTTCACGCTCGCTTATTGTAATGTAGTGGAAGCTCTACCATAGTTTTGACTGAGTTGTCCATCCAAACTTTGTACGAGGTCACAACTTATTCCTTGTATTTGTTTCTTGTCTCCCTTTCCCATACTGTGGTTAGGGCATTGAAATGCATATTCAATGTGTGCTTTCTTTAATTGCTTTATTATCTTTCTTTTAAAACAAAAATATTCTGAGCATAATTTTATTTTTTTAACTTCTCATTTATTTTCTTTACTTTCAATATAATCCTTGTGTAGAATAAATGAAAGGTAGATGATTTTCAGGATAGTTCTGTATATACAATTTTTTTGTCTGTCATGTATCCTTTTGTTTAAGTGGTTTTCGCACATATGCCTGTGTTGACATGCTTGCAAGGTAAACATGCATTCCAAAGCATTGGGTTATTGAATAGTGTGTTTACTAGTGGGATAATGTTGTTTTGAGTTGATTAGGACCTCTTGCCCTTAACAATAATTTTAATTTTTGTTTCTGTTGCTACAGAAGGTATTTTCAATGTTTTCCCAACATATTTTTGCCTTTAAATGTGTATAATTTTAATTCTTGTCTCATGCTTTCAGACGGCAAGAGAAGACAATTATGAAGCTTGTTGTTGATGCTGAAACTGATAAAGTTCTTGGAGCATCCATGTGTGGTGCAGATGCAGCTGAGATCATGCAAGTATGTCTGTTTATGATATAATGCTTCATAATTGTTGATCATTGTCAAATGGCCATCCTTGTTTTGTGTAAAGTGTGGACTTGCATGTGTGGTTTCTGTAATTCCATGGATTAGTAGCATCCCATATATATATATATATATTTTATTACAGGAAAAAATAAAAGCACTCTTTCATTCTTTAATATTTTGCAGTGGCCAAGGTCTTTACTTTTTATTTCAACTAAAATTTTGAAGTTTCAATTTCGATGTCAATTTTAATATGATTTTAAAAAATGATGGAAATTAGTAGTAAAGCATGTAATTATTTATGAAACTTTAGAAATGGTTAATAGACATAATAATGCAAGTTGAAGACTAATATACTATTAATTAAATACGTTATATGTTTGTATCAGGTGCACAGCTCCTATATAATATATATATATATATATTTGATAACAAAAGAAGAGATTTCATTAAGAAGAAAAGACTTTACAAAGTGGAGAATAAGACATCTCCCATCAAAATTCTGGAAATCCAGGAAAAAAGAACTAAAAAAAATAAAAAACAAATAAATACTATGTAATGTCAAAGCAAATAATTCCTCCAATCTTGCTGGATTTCTGAAAAGTTAGCTCCCTTAAACTATTCGAAGCCAACGCACCATAAAGAGACCAAGTATTGAAATTTGAATCTTTTCCCAAATCAACTGCCAATTTAAATTTTTTTCCCTGAAGAAACCCATACATTGCACTCCAACCATAATCTTCACTGCATTGCAAATATACCGCATTTCCAAAGAACAGCCTTATCCTTCCTTCCAAAACCCTCAAAAGAAATAACCAGCATTCCTTCCACTGGCGTTGAACAACCCTAGCTTCTCCCAACACACCAAATAATTTATTCCAGATGCTCCAAGCAAAATCATGGTGCAAGAACAAATGAATACCGATTCAGAATTCAAATAGAGTGCACAAACATTTGAAGATAAGGTCTTCAAAGGTCTCGTGATTTGCATCAGATTATTAGGATTTGGTTCTATTAAGCACGGTAGAGCTAAATGAAAGCCTTAATCTTTGGGGGATCTTTGGCCTTCTAGATAAATGAGCATAGAGGAAAACAAAAATTAGAACTGGTCAAAACCTCAAAAAAAGATTTACAAGAATAAACCCCCAAATCATCCAAAGTCCATGGCCGAGTATCACTAGCTGAAGAAGATGACAATTGTTCAATAACGACAACAAGGAGGAGAATTCCATCAACTTTCTATCAATTAGAGATCTTCTAAAATGAAAGTTCCAAGAAACCTGAAGCCCGACCAAATCAACCGCAAAGAAATAAATCATACTATCCTGCTCTAAGTTCAATCGAAAGAGATGAGGGTAAGATGTGCATAGAACATCATTCCCCAACCAAAAATCTTTCCAAAAATGAATCCGAGAACCTGTCCCCACCATAAAATTAATGTGAGGTGTGAATAAGGTGTGAATCTGAGAAATAGATCTCATGGACTCCTTGGAGAACATCACAAACTGACACCGGTATCCCACCCATTCACACCCAACCCATGACTTCTAATCACGTTATGCCAAAAGGAATGATCTTCTAAGGGAAAATGCCATAACCATTTAGCTAATAGAGCTGTTTTTAGACGCAAAATTACCCAGACCCAGGCTGCCAGCCCTTCCTCCATTTTAGACCTCCAAACCTCATCCCACCTTGCCAACTGATCCTGGAAACCCCCAACACCATACCATGAGAAATCTCTCATTATTTTATCTATCGTATAGAATTTAAAAAATTGAAAAAAAAATATGAAGGGATACTAGATAAACAGGCTTGAATAAGAGTGATTCTAACCCCAAGGGAAAAGAGTGCCTCATTCCAACCATCAGCCTCTTGGCCACTTTTTCCTTTACCAGGTTCCAAAACTCCTTGGATCTAGGATCATCATCCCCCTCCCCCCCAAAACAAAGGGACCCCTTAGTAAGTGAGAGGACACTCTAAAATACCACACCGCACCTTAGAAACCAGCTCTTTGACACACTTTAGGGGCACACTAATATTTGATAAACCACTTTTCTCATATTTATTTTAATCCCCAACACCCTCTAATGTATTTAGTTCATATATGTGAAATTTACAATTTAGTAGATATTATTTATTATACAAATAAAGATAATTTATACATAAATGATTAAATAAATTGTTTTCTTGCAAACATCTAAATTTAATTTTTCATATAATTTCAAAGTCTTTGTAATAATATTTGGTTTCAGTGAAAAAAAAGAAGAAGATAAATTTAGAGAAATATTTTACTTTGCATTTGAATCTCACATGTGAACTCCAAGAAAATTTCATTCTATAGTTATAAATTTGTCAAGTTCCGCTAAAATTTTGAGATATTGATAAATTTTGGATGATTCCTTGAAATTTCGATAGAAATTTTGTATGATGGAAATTGATTGCCATTTTGATTTTAAGAGTGATATAAAGCAAAAATTGGACTGAAATTTTGACAATTTCAGGGAAATTTAAGTCCATGGTAGTGACCGTAACATAGTTACTTGGGTTGCTGAAATGGATTGGAGGTCAGGATCCAAATTTCTGAAAGTGCAACTTGTTAACCATTTTCAAATAAAAATCATACGAAAATATTGAGAAATGTCAAAACTAATAGTAAGAAAAATTGCAAACCTCTGTTGAAGTTCAAGATCGAGTTTGAGCTGTGCTTGAACCTTGAATGGTAGAACCATAGAACGCATAGATGGTGTACATGAAATCGCTGCCACTTCGTGAAGCCTGTGAAAGTGAGAGAAGAGGGCTTCTTGCTGCTGTGAAGCCTGTGACCGTAAGAAAAGAGGGATCTGGCTTCATGCTGCTGCAGTGGTGGATAGAGTCAAATGGCTGTTTGAGCGAATGAGGAATCTTACCCCCTCCCCATGCAGACAAGTCCTTGAAATTCACTTGTAATACTGTACATTACTTGATTACAGCTTATAATTTATATATTTTAATTTTTTTATAGACTTATTTATTTGAAGATCTCTACTCCTTTATTTACTTAATAGTATAATACTATTTTAAAAACACTAACAAAATAATTTTCATTGAAAGAAATAATCTAGTCATAGTTGTTGGAATTGTACGATTTGTGAGTCAATTTGACTGATTTGTATTCATTCCACACCAAATTGATTTGAATCTTACTAGCAAATCTAAAAACAACTGAATCGTTGCTGAATCTATTGACTCACCTAGTCAACCTAATCAATTCACATGATTTTAGATCTATGATTTCCTGACAAACCCAATAGGTTTTAAACCCTGTTTTATTTCTTTTTTCATTTTTACATGATTACTTTCTGTTACTTGTGTGCATCAGTTTTGTTCTAAAATAGAGGAGAAAATAGAACTTTAGATCTTATATTACAAAACCATTTTTCACTCTTGGAGGAGTTTACTGCTCTACCATTGAGGAGAAGGGGCAAACACATGTAGGCTATGGTGGTACTCATGTTCTATAGTGTTTCTAAGATTCAAAAGTTCGTTCTTTTAGTAGTTTATTCAATTATTGTCATTTTTTTAAAGTTAATTATCTGTTTATTTTTAATTCGAGAAAGAATAAGCATGAAATATATATATTTAATTATTGGTAAACACCAAAAGTTCAGATATTTTTTTCTTGGTTCCTTGCCTTAAACAGCATAAAGTACATTTTAATTAATATTTCTTGACTCATTCGCTTTACATTTGTGTAGGGATAGCATACACAAATTATATGATTTTTATTGTTGTCAAAATGTAAATGTATAAACTGTTTTGTTTGTTTTTTTTTTTATATCAATATGTGCATGCCATTTAGAATTGATTCTGGGAATTTGTACTGGATCTTGCGATTTGGCTTTATTAGATTCTCAATTCTCAATTCTCAAAATTGGAATTGTGATCATGATTTGAATCTTGTTTTGAAAACTTTGAATTTATTAATTAATTGTTGTTGCTCATTTATAATTTATATAATTTAATTAAGAATAATAGCAATTTTTTTCTATGCTCTATATCATGGTTTTAAATAACGGCCGTTACGTAGCGTAACGGCCGATACGTAACGGAAATCAGAGGGCCCGAAACCCATACGGGCCGATATCGCGGTTCGGAAAAAATTCACGGCCGTAACGGCCGTTACGGAGGCGTAACGGCACGTAACGGCCGATACTCCAACGTTACATGTCGTAACGTCCGTTACGGACCGTTACATGGCCGACAGGTAGCATATTCGCTGACGGGCAGCAGGCAGCAACGCTGCTTTCCCCCTCTCCCCAGTCCCCACACCCATCTGCCATTCAAAGGCTAAAAAGGAAAGTTACAAACTGACCTTGAAAATTTGTTGGCCTTCGGCAATAAGAAGGCTTCGAGGCTACCGAGCAGATCTACTCAGAATTGCAGACTTGCAGTTCCAGGCTTCCAGTTCCAGCAACTTGGCGAGTCACCGGCGACGGAAAAAGGTCTGCAGCAGCTCCGCCAGTCATCGCAGTCGGCACCTTCCTCCGCCAGTCGTCGCAGTCGCACCAGCCAGCCTCTCGATTTCAGCTTCGGAGACTCGGAGCTTGGAGTCATCGCTGGCTCGCTGCTTTTGCTTCGCTCCTTCGACTGTTCGAGGCTCCTCTGAGTTCCCTCGAATCCCTCCTCTCTCTCGGTCTGACTCGACTACAGGCCTCAGCGTATGAGACACTCTAACACCCACAGCACTTTTCATTATGTTTTTTTTGTTTTTTAAATTATATTTTGTTGCACCACAGGCCACAGCCCTTTTCATTCCTTTCATTCTGTTTATTTTTTAAAATTATATTTTGTTGTAAAATAGGTTTTGTTAAATTGAATTAAAAAAAAAGTAATTTAATAGAGTAAAAAATTAGAAATCATTAATAATTATGTAAAATAAAATTTTCTTAATTTATAAATATTTTAATTGTATTATATTTTTTAAAAGATAATTATGAAAATTAATTCCATGACATAGCAAGCAATTATTAATATTATATAATTAATATTTTTTAAGGTTAGTAAATAATTAATATTTACCAATAATAATTGAAGCCTTTTTTATAATAATATTTGAATATCAATAATCCACTACTGCATTCACCATCTAAACAAAGCATTAAAATAATGTATGTACACAAGACATCCATGTGATGGCATTTTATATTATCTAGGCTTAATTGAGCTCTATTTTTCACCATTCTTAAAGAATTCCAAGGAATACTCTGCACAATTATTATAATATTTAGTCTTAGGATTTGCCAAACTTATAGAAATAAAATTAATTCATGGCACCAATTGGCTAACATACTATTTATGTCAGCTGGATAAAGTGGTCATTTTGATAAAGAAGATATCATATTCACTCCCATCTATTGAAAAAATATTAAATAATATTCATATTATAAAAGAAAAAAAAATTAAATAACATCTGTCACCCATTTTATGTTACATGTGTATCTACTTGCCATTTCTTGAGTAGGTTGACCCTGTTTATTAATATTTTTTAAGTTTTAAAACATTATTTTGACCTTAAATTTAAAATTAGGTAAAATAAATGTTTACATCTATTTTTTGTTTTTAGTTATCAAATAAAGTAAAAATTAATAACTTAATAAAAAAAAATTAATCTAATAGTTAATACATTAATAAATTTGATTTTTACTAATTACTACTAGAATTTGTAGAAAATTTTAATTTTAATCCATATACTGAGAAAATGTTTAAAAAATTAAATAGTCAATTTGTAATGTATGGATCTCTATTTGTGATGCTATGATGTATATGAAAATAGAGTAAAAATCTTTTTCACCTGTTAATTTCTTATAGTTATAAATGAAAATAAAATCAAGCTATAAAAAAGAATGAAAATATTTTTTTAAAGATAAAGGAATATATTTTTTTTGTAATAAAATATCTAATATTTTATAATTTTGTTTATTTAAATATAAAAATAATAAACATTACTTATTATTTTTAATCAAATATTATACTTATTTTTACGTAATAAGTATTTAAAATTAGGACTATTTAGTACTTATTATTTAATATTTACTAAATTACTAATTATATTATTCCTGTCATTGTAGGAAGGTTGTAAGTTGTAACTTTGTATTTTCTTTATATTTTGTGTAGAGATCATCAAATTAAGTCTATCAATATGTCACGTGATAGAGGAAATGAAAACTTACCTAGTGAAGATATTGGATGGCATTTTGGTACTGCGGTAGACGGTAATAGACATGTTATTATGTGTAAATTATGTGGGAAGATAATCAAAGGGGGCATTACACGCTTGAAACAACACTTGGCACATAAAAAGGGTCAAGTAGCTGGATGCTCAAATGTGACCACACAAGTAAGAGAACAAATGATGAAACATCTACAACAGTATGCTGAGAAGAAAAGAGATAAACAAAAAAGGCAAGAAGAAGCAGAAGCCCAAATTAGAGGAGATTTTGAGAATTTGAGCGATGAAGAAGACTTGGAAGAAGAAAGTATGAGATTTGCTCGACAAGAAAGCATGCGATCACAACAACAATGGGAAGATAGACAAAGATTTCGAGCAAGAACAACTGGAAGGGGTAATATTTATGAAGAGGGAGGTGGCTCTGGCAGTGGTGCTACCAGTGGTTTCAATAGAGCAGGAGCTCGATCTTATAGTGGTCAAGAAGCTGGAGGTAGTGGACGACAATGGATCAATCCTGATGCCCCTGAAGCTAGACTAAAGGCAATGGATCCTATTTTAGAAAGAAGCAAGAGTGCGAAACAACCAAAACTCAACACAAAGTTACTGAAAGGTTTAAGAAGTAAATTAGGAAAAGCGGTTGGAAAATTCCTAATTTATAATCGGATTCCAGCGAATGTAGCTGACTCTCCATTTATGCAGCCTATGCTTGATATTGCTGCAGAGGTTGGAAAGGGGGTGAAGGGTCCATCACCCTATGAGATATCTGAAATTTATTTGGAGCAAGAGTATCAAGAAATGAAAAATTATATAGCTTCTTTTGCTGGAATTTGGAAGGAAAGAGGTGTAACACTTATGTGTGATGGTTGGTCAGGACCAACTAGAAAACACATTATAAACTTTTTAGTTTATTGTGATAGAGGCACCGTGTTTCATAAATCAGTTGATGCCTCTGATGTGCCAAGCAGAACAGCTGAATATTATTTCAGGTAATTTTCTAATTTTAATTGTATATACAAATAGTATTATGGACTTGCATGTTTTTAATTAAATAGTAGTAATTATTGAATATATAATTTCATTTCAGATTAATGGATGAGGTGGTTGAAGAAATTGGAGAGGAGAATGTTGTCCAAGTAGTGACTGATAATGAAGCTGCAATGAAGGCAGGAGGAAAATTATTAATGCAGAAGAGGCCCAATCTCTATTGGACAGCATGTGCAGCTCATTGCATAGACCTTATTCTTGA
The DNA here is from genome assembly GCF_029873635.1 of Malania oleifera. Lineage (NCBI taxonomy): Eukaryota > Viridiplantae > Streptophyta > Magnoliopsida > Santalales > Ximeniaceae > Malania > Malania oleifera. Next base: position 46,461,593 of record NC_080419.1, read on the forward strand.
AGATATTGGTAAGAAAAGTAACGTGAAGAAGGTCTTAGAAGATGCAAGAACAATAACCTCATTTATTTACAACCACACATGGACAGTGAATTTCATGAAGAAATTCACAAATAATAGAGAGTTACTTCGCCCTGCCATCACTCGATTTGCCACAAATTTCATTGCTTTGGAGACTATTGTCAGGCATAAACAAGCACTAAGGGAAATGTTTACATCTGATGCTTGGAAAAACTCAAGGTTTGGAATGGCAAAATCAGGCCCAGCATATGATTCAAAGAAAATTATCTTAGGCAAAGAGTTTTGGCAAAAGGCCTCTGATATAATTAAAGTGCAAGAACCCTTGGTGAAAGTTCTTAAATTGGTTGATGGTGATGAAAAACCAACCATGGGCTTCATATACGAGGCAATTGATAGGGCGAAGTTGGCCATTCAAAAAGATTGCCGGTTTTACAAAGACTATTGGAAAATTATTGACAACCGGTGGAGTTTTCAGTTGCACCAAGATTTGCACGCTGCTGGTAAGTGTAAATCAAATACAATTTCTTATTATTTTAACTTTTAAATTATGCATAGTTGCATTAGAAAACTATTGATTAATATGTTTCTAAATTTAATTGTAGGGTATTTTTTGAACCCACAATTTCTTTATGGTGCCCCACCCTCTCCTGAAGTTGCTAGAGAAGTCATGGATGGAGTTAAAAAAGTGATAACCAAGTTGGTACCCGATATAGATACTCAAATTCGGGCTATTAATCAAGTAAGTATTTGTTCCATTAAATTGAATAATGAATTGTTCTAGTATTCTGTAATACTTTCAAGAATAATTATTAATACATCTAATTAATTAATTATATTTCACAATCATCATTTTTTAGTTGTTGCTATATCGAGATAGGCAGGAGACTTTTGGAACCCCGTTGGCTCAAAGGGCAGTGAAACAAACAAATCCTGGTAAATATGGCTATATAGCTAAATAATGGAAAATTACTCTATTTTCTCTCTTTGTGTTCAAATTTGACTTTTGAAATACGCTATACTAACATAAAACTCTTTTTAATTATTCATGCAGCTGAATGGTGGATTCATTATGGCTTGTGTGCTCCTGAGCTCCAAAGAATAGCAATTAGAGTTCTTAGCCAGACCACATCAGCTTCGAACTGTGAGCGTAATTGGAGCACCTTTAGCCTCATCCATACGAAAACAAGAAATAGATTAAAGTATATGAGACTACAAAAACTTGTTTTCGTACATTACAACATGAGGTTAAAGTTAAGACGTACAATGAGAAGAAGCCAACGAGAAATTGAAGAGGGTTTCAATCCTATCAATTTGGACTACATTTTCGAAGAAGATGATCCTTTAAGTCAATGGTTAGAGGAGAGAGAGACACCACTACTCGATGGTCAGGACAATTCAAATTGGTTAAATGAAGAGGTTGGTGGTACTACAGAAGGAGGTGATCAACCACCAATAAACGCGCATGATGATTCAGGTTCAAGCCCTGAACGTACACAAAGTGATGACAATCTTGGTTTGAGCCCACCAAGTGATGATGATGGTAATAGTGGTGCTGGAGCTGGGGTTGGGGGGGGTGGCAGTGGTGGTGGTGGAGGCGGCGGTGTAGAATATAATTATGGATATGATACAGGGACATCATTTGGAAGGGATATATATCCTTCTGATCCTTATGGACTACATGACATACCTGAAAATTATGACTTGGGTATTCCTCCAGGGAACCAATCTTCACAACCCAGGAGAAGGAGGAGTGCTCGTGGTGACCCTAGCGATTCTACTGAAGATTCATATGGTGTGGTTCGTAGTTTTGGCGACTTTGGTTTAGATGGTTCATCATCACAATCATTTGGATCTCATCCAGCATATCCACATTATGCATCTCGTGACTCACATTTTTATCCCAGTGGATTAGGAATCTCAGGATCTAGTGAGTCTTCTTCTACACACTACCCAGAGCCAGCCCCTGCCCCAACTTATAGACATTATTCAGGAGAATTTTCATCACCAGTACATTTTCAAGAGCAACAACAAAATGATGCAAACTTGGGTTCATTCAACTATGTATTTCCACAAGGATGGGGAGATAATTTCCCATCCCAATCTCAAGATACAGATGCAAATTATGAAGACCCTCCACGTCATTCTTTTTGGTGGTGACATGTGTTATATTATAAATTTGTAATATTGTATTCATGTATTTTCAATTATTTATTGATATTTGATATTAATCACTTTTTAAATTCATGTATGTGTAATGTGTATATTGAGTATTAAGTCTATTGAGTATTGATTCATTTTTAGTAACTTTATGACTTAAATTAATTGATTCTTACATTTCTACATCTTTTTACTCATTAAAGTAATGTAAACTATAAAAAAATATGCTTTTTTTTGTAAACAGCGCACTAAAATTAATATAAAAATCATAATGCCTATTAAAAAGCATTTGTAGGTTGAATGAAAGCCTTCAAAATTCATTAAAAATCATGTATTAATGGATTTCATGCTTATTTTTTAATTTTCGCATGGTTGTGCATGCGTGAAAAAAATTCACGACCGTTACGCCCGCTTCCCGTTACGTAACACCCGCGTCTCCCGCGACCCGCGACACCCGCGACCGTTTCGCGACGTTACCCGCGACCGCGATTTCGAACCATGTTTTAGAGAAGAAAATAATTCTCTTATTCCTTAATGATAAATGTACAGCCTTTATATAATGGAAGGAAGAAAAATTCCTTTCACTATATTCGGTAACAAGATTCTAATTACCACAAAATTAGGAAACTAGCCAAATATAGGAAACTACAAAATAGGAAACAAACTGATAGTGATATCAGGAATTTTCCAGAATCTCTTTATTCTTAAATTAACATAGTCACTAATAATAAAATCAGAATTGCTGCAGCGGTATCCCTGAAAATCAAGGATTGGGTATTTCTACACTCCCCCTTAAGCTAGGCGTAGATGTTAATCAAGCCAAGCTTGGTTCTCAAATCTTCAAAATTCTTCCATGGTAGTGATTTAGTGAGGATATCTGCTATTTGCTGACTTGTCGGCATGTATGGCAGACTAACTGTCCCATTTTCTATCTTCTCCTTTATGAAGTGGCAATCTATCTCCACATGCTTTGTCCTGTCGTGACGCACTGGATTCTTTGCAATGTTAATAGCTGACTGATTGTCACAAAATACCTTCATTGGTTCAGAAGTGATGATTCCTAGTTCCCTCATTAGTCTTTCCGGCCATATTCCCTCACAAATTCCGAGTGCC